>NC_045177.1:5233924-5296424 GCF_900700415.2 Clupea harengus
TGTGATGTCAATACCAGCACAGTCTGTGCAATGAGGATGAGGAAACGGTCACATGTGGATTTCCTCTAAATGAATAGTTCCACAGAAGCTGCTGGAGGATGTTCAGCCAGGGATCATCACCTTGGCCTGGTGTTGTCAAACACACGAAGCGCAACAGGACGCACAGCATTGGTAGCTGACTTAGTCGTGCTAGCTGAGTGATGATGTAATCCGGTGGAAAGGGCACAACAAAGAGAGTGTCAACAGGTTGGATTCAAAGGATTTTAGTAACTGGCAACAGCTGATGTAACACGAGTCAAAAAAAAAAAAAATCTGAAGTCATTCGTGACAATCAGCATGTGACATCGGCACCGGGATTCCGTGTGGCAAAGTCCAAAATGACAAAGGCCTCCCATGGCCTCCTTCTGAACATGAAACACGGGGGTGCAAACAGGAGAGTGGACCACAGCAGAAGGCCCAGAGGCCTACTCCCTAAACCTTCTAGATTTGGGTAAAATGCTGCTACTCACTAAACCTTCTAGATTTGGGTAAAATGCTGCTACTCACTGAACCTTTTAGATTTGGGTAAAATGATGCTACTTACTGAACCTTTTAGAGGACACACAGGCAAATTTGTGTAAATTGTCGCTTTTGCTGTTCCTTTGCTATTAAATTAATTCAATTGGGGCTATGGTATTCCATGACCTGGTTTGAAGGCCTGTCAGAAAAAGAGAAAACAGTTAATCCCTTTTTATCTGCTGCCTCAGAAGCATAGCCCAGCACCCCTGGTGTCCGTTACACGTCAGAAATGCTGTTTGGATGCCTTATAACACTGACCATGGAGTAATAATCCATCAGGAAACTCTCCGTAGCGACGGGGACCGGTGTTTTCCGCCATGTTAGCCTCTCAGTCGAGTTGTTTGAACAGTCTGATAATGAGCCTTGACATTCAGCCCCAGCTCTGTATCAACCACTTGTAGTTTATCACCTGCTTGCCGATACGATAGTGTTGGCTTCTGTATTATCAGCAAACATGCTGGTCAAACACGCCGGCCCTGCTGGTAGGGGGTCAATAGTATTGTATAGGTATTGGCAGCGGCTGTGTGTGTAGAACGGGTGGGAAGCTACAAAAGTAAAACACTATTAAAGTCAATACTGACCTAACCTGGGCACCTCTTTGGTGTACATCAGAACGTCGATTGGGAGGGCTCGGAGTCCGTCTGGTGCACTTTGCCCCCTAGTGGTTGCTCTTTGACATTGACATCATGACATATCCCCCCCCCCCCCCCCCCCCCCCCTTGCCTCTTCCCATGACTTGCTGTCTGAGGCTGGGAAAATGCATAGTGGCCTACTGACTGTGTGGAGACTGCTAAACTGTAATTAGCAGAAGGATGTTCTCCCTCGTTTTCTGACGAGCCGTTTGATCGTAGTGAGATTAAAAGTTCCCTCCCCAAAGAGTTTCTAGAAAAGTCAATCTTCGCTACACTCCATATTCATGTACATGAAACATTTCCTAAATAGCTGAATTAGAATGCTAGAGAGTCATTATCGAGGAATCAGGATAAAGACGTTCCACATGCATACCTGTCAAGTTAGCATGACTGAAGGTCGGCCTGAGGTCAGTGATTGAAATCTGTGAGCCGCCACACCCACCGCCCACACACACACACATACACACGCCCACACACACACAGACAGACACACACACACGCCCCACACACACACACACGCCCACACACACACACACATACACACACACACACACACACACACACACATACACACACACACACACACACACACACACCGCCCACACAAGAACGCAAACATATTGTTACATTTGCACCTTGCTCAGCCTTTCATAAACATGTTTATGTTCGCCCCATAGAGATAAGAAGTTATTAAGTGATGAAGGTGTTGAAACAGCGTGACTAGGAAGCTTATAACTGCAACGCAGACGTAGTGAGCCGCACAGTACAAACACGGCAGTCTCTCACTCACACCACACAGCAGTCTAAAGGACTTGTAATTGTTATTATATGCAATTTAGTATGAAATTCTGTGAAATGTGAAATGTTGAAAATCAGTGAGTCCTACAGATAAAACATGAGACCTGACTGGGGTTACTCTAGGTTACCTTGCAAATTTCCATGGTTGATGGGCAAAAGAAACAAAATATTGAAATGGTTCTTTAATGTTTGTTACACGTGAAATGTTTTAACAGCTAAGCAATTCACATAAAAAGAAAAATCTTCAGTGATCTCTATGTTTGATGCAAATAAATAAAAATTCAATAGATTTTCTCTGTTGCACAAGGATACGGATTGCGCAAATCTCAACTGCAGAGTACAACAACCTGTGGTCATTGATATTGTCATTGTGCCAATTTCTTGCCATGAATATTGTCCCACCTTTTTAAAGAGGTTTTGTGCGTGTGTGTGTGTGTGTGTGTGTGTGTGTGTTGTGTGGTTATCTGCAGGGATGAAGAGCTACCTGATCTCAGGGAGGAAGGTGGACCCGTCTCAGGCCCTGTTAAGCCCCCCGCCAAGGGCTCACACCCCTGACCCCACCGCCACCGTCACCGCTGCGGCTGTCGCCGAACCGCGCTCCCATTCACCCACGGTAAGTCATGGTGGAGAGTCAGACTGGTGTGTGTAGGGTAACCCACTCAGTCAGTCAAACATCAATCCTCCGGACAATTACATCAAGCCTCATTGACATCCCATACACCTTTACCATTATTCTCCATAGAGAGTTACAGGATACACATCATATGTCTCCATAGAGAGTAACAGGATACACATCATATAGTTACAGGGCACACATCATATAGTTACAGGGGACACATCATATAGTTACAGGGGACACATCATATAGTTACAGGGGACACATCATATAGTTACAGGGCACACATCATATGTCTTCATAGAGAGTTACAGAGGACACATCATATAGTTACAGGGGACACATCATATGTCTCCACAGAGTTACAGGGCACACATCATATAGTTACAGGGGACACATCATATAGTTACAGGATACACATCATATAGTTACAGGACACACATCATATAGTTACAGGGCACACATCATATAGTTACAGGGCACACATCATATGTCTTCATAGAGTTACAGGGCACACATCATATAGTTACAGGGCACACATCATATAGTTACAGGGGACACATCATATAGTTACAGGGCACACATCATATGTCTTCATAGAGAGTTACAGGGCACACATCATATGTCTTGTGTGTTCCCTGCCCCGTGGTATTTCCATCAGAGTTTTGCAGAATTTGAACCGAGACTGCAGGACAATAAGTTCCTTGAGTCTTGACTTCAGATGGCACAAGCACATGTAACACATCAGAAGAGAGACTAGTGAATTTGTATTGTTGTTATTGAGGATCGGCTTGGTTTAGGGGCAATGCCATGATGCCAATTGGATTAGCTCATGACGTGAAGTCCCGTAGTGAGTTCAGAAGATCTGAGCAGGCTGAACAGAGCGAGCGGGTAAATCAAACCTTGGCTTGAATGTAGCAGGGACACAACATGATCTCCCTTGTAGAAAGCTTTTAATGGATCATTTCACTTGGTCACCAGTGCAAAATGCATACTCACTACAAACACCGTCTACGCCAACATTCACAATTTCAACCTCCTCAACTAGCATAGCAGTCGTCATAGCAGTACTTTTTTAAACTCAAGTACAATTATTACCTTTCACTGATGAGGGAACATGAAGACATAGAGGAGAGGGGAAAAGAGAGGCTTGGCCATATTCCTGACTAGCTTGCTTGCCTGCATGTCCAATCCCATGCCATCATTACCCAGGCATGGCTTGTATCGCAGTCCTACATGTGAGCACCATCTCCCGTCGATCCCTGTCTCTCCCCTTCATCTGTCCTGTGTGTGTGTGTGTGTGTGTGTGTGTCTGTGTGTGTGTGTGTGTGTGTGTGTGTGTGTGTGTGTGTGTGTGTGTCTGTGCCCTGTGTTATGGTGACCCTCAGGGGCAGCAGACAGGGGCAGAGGGAACCACACAGAATGGCGGCAAGGAGGAGCACAGGCCCACCCCCAAGGTCAGACACACAGCAGAGCACGAGCATACACATTCTCACACTCTCTGAAGCCCCTTTCACATACAAAATATATACATGCGTCAGATAAAAACAATCCGTAATTGTGAACAAATTGCCAGTCACAGCAAAGTTCTGTGTGTCTTCATCCCCACCTGAAACGGCATGCTACAGAATAGGGAGTCATGGTAACAGTTTGCAGTTGCTAATTAGCTGCTAAATTAAACGTATCTATGTGTCTCTCTCTACCTTTTCCTATTATAATTTTGTAATTGAGGAGACTGTTACACCCCAGCCCGTCCTCTCTCATAATACCACTTTGTACCTTGAGGCAGTAGTGAGGCAATGCAGCGAAAACGTTTTTTCTGTAGAAGTTATCAACAAGTAGCTCAGTAGCAAGCCCATCGGTTAACATTAACAGTTAGACGAACAGCTAGCTCAAAAGCTTGAGGGCTTAAATTAAGACAGAGGGTTTGCCTCGACCAAGTTAATGTAATATATAAATATCAATTGATGTTGAAGTTGCGAAACTAATTATAGCCTAGATATCTTTTAATCATTTAAATGTTTTCCAGAGTAGACCACTTTCATGGCTGACTTGACGCAAGAATCGGTGTATTTTTTTTACATTAGTCAATGGGGTTATTTTTCCGGCGTGACACAGAGGACCTAAAAGCGTGTGTCTCGCACCAAAAGCGTGAGAATTGGCGGTTTGAATACTACATGTAACATTCAGCCTCCGCCCCCTGAGAGAAATCATTTTTCTCCCATTCCCACTCGACACCAATATGGCATAATGGCAACAAATAAACTGTTTTCACACACAGACGCCAGTCCACACCCCTGCACCACCTCAGCTTCTTTTGCACAGCACCTAAACGCCCAGCAGCTCAACACACCGTGCTTGCACCTCACACACATGTCCGCTCCCTGATATGGCATCAGCACCTAACCTTTCACTCATACACATTTACTTCTCCTACCCCACACTCCCTGATATGGCATCAGCACCTAACCTTTCACTCATAGACATTAACTCTCCTACCCAACACTCCCTGATATGGAATCAGCACCTAACCTTTCACTCATACACATTAACTCTCCTACCCCACACTCCCTGATATGGCATCAGCACCTAACCTTTCACTCATACACATTAACTCTCCTACCCCACACTCCCTGATATGGCATCAGCACCTAACCTTTCACTCATAGACATTTACTCTCCTACCCCCCGTGCAGAACCATAGCAGAGGTAATGACTTTTACTGTAATATATGGTACCCTCACAGCTGTTTACTGTATCTTGTCAAAAGGTTAAAAAAAGGTTTCAAAAAGGTTCCTCACTGGTGGGTTTAGTTGTTAGTAAGACGGGGACTTTGTACACCTGAATCATCATTTCCTTCATACCTGTAAGTTATAAGCCATAAAACCGCAAGCCAAAGAGACTTGTGCGTGGTAGCGGCCGTAAAGGTTCTTTGCCGGAGAAGTAAGTGTCCAAGGGTTCTTTTTGAGGAGGGGAAAGTTGATGTTCCCCTATGCCCCGCAGCCCTGTTCTGCACAGTGGCTTACAAAGGTCTCAGGGCTATTGACTAGTGGGAATACACGCTGTGTAAATCCAGAGCTTCATATCTTTATTACTATCTCAGGAGGAATGTGCTTTATCTAAGTTCTCTTCTCTTCCGTGCTTAAGCCGTATTGTTTCCACCCCTTTTTTCCATTGCTTCATCTCTCTCGATGTCATATATCCTCCTCTCTCCTCTGCAAGGGGTTGTTATAGTTTTTTTTCCCCTCCTGTACACCCCTTTTGTGTTTCAGGTCTCAAAATGGCTGTGTAGGTGCAAATAATTTGGCAGCCACTTCATTGTGTCTGCTTAATCATGTTTCGTTGTGTGTGTGTGTGTGTGTGTGTGTGAGAGCGAGTATTTGTGAGAGAGTATGCAGTATAATGGTGATGTGATGGCTCTCCCTGCCTTCCTTCGTTGGAGATATTTCTCCTCTTTCTTTCTCTCTCTCTCTGCTCATTGACTGTATGATTTTCTCAATGACGCGCTGCCTCCTTCTCCCCATTCTCTCGTGAGTCATACCCTAGCAAGCCCTTTGTCCTCCACAGTCATGCTTCTCCCGCTCGGTTTTGGTCTCTTACTCATGCTCTTATCTCTCACACTCACGCTCTTCTTCTTTTCTCTCGCTCTTTCCTTTCCTCTATGATGCTGTTGTCTCTTGTTTTCTCTCTCATGCCATTCATCTTCTCCTTTCTTTCTTCTCTCTCTCTCTCCCCCTCTCTCTCTCTCTCTCTCTCTCTCTCTCTCTCTCGCTCTCGCTCTAGTTCCCTGCAGGCCGCAGCCCAAAGGCTCTAAACGGCCTGCTGAGCTCCCTGAGCCCCCTGACGGAGGAGGTGGTGACGGCCAGCCAGACCTCCCTGTGCGAGATGCTGCAGGAGAAGGACAAGAAGTTGGGCTCGGTGACTGGAGGGGGCGTGGGCGATGGAGGAGGAGGAGGAGGCGGCGGGGGTGGGGACGGTGGCAAAGGGGGGGGAGGCGGAGGTGGAGGGGGAGGAGGGAGATTCATGGGGGGCATGGACCACTCGGCACTTATCCCGCTGCGCTCCAAGAACTTCCGGGAGAGGAGCGACGTGCACTTTGTGGACGTCATCAAGGAAGACAGGTGGGCTGTGGGGAAGAATACAGGGCGGTGTCTCACTCTGTCTGTCTGTTTGTGTGTGTCTGTCTGTCTGTTTAATTATGTCACGTAAACATGTTCTGAAATACACATGAATAAATACATCACCAAACAAGGGCAGTGCAAGTGTTCCAAGATGGCCGATCTCCATCTGGATCCAGCTAAGCTTATCTGAGGAGTGACATGTTCCATGATCAGCTCTACAGACAAAGGAATGTCACATCCACACCAGTCATGCACGTTGTGTGGGCACCTTGGGTAGTGGAGATCCATGAGACTGTAGAGCAGGAGTATCAAAGCCCTGTGTCTGCTTTACAGTGTTCAGTGACAGAGCCTTGGCTTTTCATTCCATTTCTTTCTCAGTTTGATGAAAGACTACTTTTTCAAGCCCCCCATCAACAAAGTCAGCCTTAATTTCCTGGAGTCCTCCCTGGAGTCAACCTATAGGAGCAGCTACCAGAAAGAGGTGTGTGTGTGTGTGTGTGTGTGTGTGTGTGTGTGTGTGTGTGTGTGTGTGTGTGTGTGTGTGTGTGTGTGTGTGTGTGTGTGTGTGTGTGTGTGTGTGTGTGTGTGTGTGTGTGTGTGTGTGTGTGGCCTCTCCTACATGAACTGTGCATGGGGTATTGTACGCATAACTATGGTATGTGTGAATATGAAACAACCACTTGTGGACCTCTGCTGGTCATACTTTAGTATTAACAGGTTTTAGATAATATACTGATGCGTTTTGATAAAAATATATGATGTTACGTTTTTAGATATTGTCGTCTTTCCTGTCTTCATGTGTTTCACTTTCCGATTACTCTCTCTCTCCCTTTCTCCCTCTTTCTGTTCTTCCCTCTCTTCTCTCCCTTCCTCTCATCTGCCTTCTTTCTTACCCTCCTCTGTCTCCTCCCCCTCCATCCCTCTCTCTCCATCCCTCTCTCTCCATCCCTCCCTCCCTCCCTCTCTCTCCCTCCCTCCCTCTCTCCACCCCTCTCTCCCTCCCTCTCTCCCTCCCTCTCTCTCCATCCCTCTCTCTCCATCCCTCCCCCTCCATCCCTCTCTCCCTCCCTCTCTCCCTCTCTCCCTCCCTCTCTCCCTCCCTCTCTCTCCATCCCTCTCTCCCTCCCTCTCTCTCCCTCTCTCCCTCCCTCTCTCTCCATCCCTCCCTCCCTCTCTCCCTCCCTCCCCCTCCATCCCTCTCTCCCTCCCTCTCTCCATCCCTCTCTCCCTCCCTCTCTCCCTCTCTCTCTCCATCCCTCCCTCCCTCTCTCTATCCCTCTCTCTCTCCCTCCCTCTCTCTCCATCCCTCTATCCCTCCCTCTCTCCCTCCCTCTCTCTCCATCCCTCCCTCCCTCTCTCCCTCCCTCTCTCCCTCCCTCTCTCCATCCCTCCCTCCCTCTCCCTCCATCCCTCTCTCCCTCCCTCTCTCTCCCTCCCTCTCTCTCCATCCCTCTCTCCCTCTCTCCATCCCTCCCTCTCTCCCTCTCTCTCTCCATCTCTCTCTCATCCCTCTCTCAGGTGGAGACCCACGCTCCGGTCCTGACCTTTGCCAGCCCAACCTTCAGCTCCTTCCTGGACGTGCTGCTCTCCTGTGCCGTCTTCCTGGCGCTCACACTCGCCTGCTTCCTGTACCCGCTGGTTACCGCCCAAACACCACCGGCCACCACACTTGGCATTGCCACTAGCGCCGCCCTGCTGGAGATCATCTCCCTGGTTCTGTCCATCCGGTGAGACAGAGGGAGATTTCACACACAGTACACTATTTAAACACATCTGGGCTGATGGCCACAGTGGAAGCATTACAGCCTTGGGGTTTGGGGGGGCGGGGGGGGTGCTAACACTCCTTTGTTAAACCAGGGGTTGGCACTTTCACATCGGTAAACTATTTAGAGGTTTGAATTGTTGGACACAAGCCCCAGATCAGATTTTTTTTTTAATGTTTAAACCTCCTTCATTAGACCAGTTGCTTACACTTACATATCAATGCATCAGTAAACCGCATTCAGCAATCAGCTGCTTGGCCTCAAGCCTTATATCCTCAGATTAAAAAAATGGAGGGGAAGATTGTAGACCATACAAGTCCTGCATGCCACAATCTAGCCAGCTGTGTCCCAGTTTCAGAGGAGCACCTACAAAGCCAATATGGACACAGCTTTTAAAAATAGAGTGAGATTCATTGTTGCAAAAGGAACACCAGTGTAGACAACCGTGTAGATGGGAGGGCTTTTGTCAAAACTTCACAAAAGTTTGGACATCACACCAGGCTTCCTACAGTGCACCAGGGAGAGGAGGAACTCACAAGCTGAGAAGCATTTCTCAGAGTAGCTCACGCTGAGTGTCACGAAAGCTATGCAAACATTTAGTTAGTTGGACCATCAGGACGATTTATGTTTGGTGATGTGACAAAACAAAGAGAGAAATAATGCCTCAGTATGAAACGCAATGTTTGGATGAAAGCAAATACAACATGCTGGAGGGTATACACGAGGTAAAACAAGATGGCCTCCAAATCAAGTTTGTTTTCATTACTCTTGACAATGAGAGTAGGAGAGGAGCACAGACATCCATCAGTAGGACAGACTGAGCACACTCTGAATTTGTTTCCTGATAACTTAGTTGACTGTGTTGGATCTTGATGCAAATTTCGCTGGCCTCAACTCCTCTGTGTTCTTCTCTCGTTCTCTCGTTCTCTCGTTCTATCCGTGTTTCCGCTGCTCCAGGATGACGTTCTACCTGGACAACGTGCTGAGCTGCACGCAGCGGCTCCTGCGCGTGGTGTCGGGCTGGATCCCGCGGCACATCATCGGGGCGCTGCTCGTCTCGCTCCCTGCCATGTCGGTCTTCTCCCACCTCACCTTCTGCTTCCACCTGCCCATCGAGGTGAGATCACGGCTCGGTTCAATAAAAAAACAGCCGTTTTATAACATTAAAAACCCTTCAGGTAACCGCGACATGTACATGCATACCACATCAAGTTCTCATAACCATTGCTGTACCTGAATGAGAGTTTGTGAGCATATTATAACACCTGTCACTGGCCTACTATGATTGAGAGAGAGTGCGAGAGAGAGTGTGTGTGTGTGTGTCTGGTTGTCTGAGTTAGTGGGCTGAGTCCTTTTAATGTAGCAGTGAAAGGCTAGTCTAAGTGATGCTAAGAGGAAATTCTCTCGTATTTCATGGGCAATTTGACATCAACAGAGCAAACTATGTCATATTTCTCTGTGAAATCTGATTATTGCATTTCAATATACAGTTCCACTGATAAATGTCAAACTAGGTTCTGTTGTGTTGTCACTCCAGTCCATCTGGAAATTAGATTTTGTACTAATCAATAAACATGTCTTCCATCTTCTGGTTTGACTGATATTGGATAAGTCATGCATGAGTCCGTTAAAAAAAGTAATTTCATTCTCAATACTTTCAAAGAGCCAATGAGCAGCTCTCTAGTAAGTGTGAACAGGAATGAGAGACAGTGAAACAGGCCCTGAAACAGTACAAACATCATGATTTTTTTTAGAGGTCAGTGCTAGATGGGTGGCTTATGCCTGCCGTGTCAAATGGTC
This sequence comes from Clupea harengus, assembly GCF_900700415.2. Taxonomy (NCBI): domain Eukaryota; kingdom Metazoa; phylum Chordata; class Actinopteri; order Clupeiformes; family Clupeidae; genus Clupea; species Clupea harengus. The sequence continues at coordinate 5,244,213 of NC_045177.1, forward strand.
AAACTGAACATTATGTATTGTGGCTTTAATTCGCTGAAACATGCTGCCTCTAATGGCTCCGAGTCTTACTTGTTGTAGATATCTTGTATCTACCGCATCTTGAGCATCCCTGATTGCTTTGTGCAATGGAGACCTTTTAGCTAGATGGCATGCTGGTGTTCTGATGTAAAGTGCATCTTTAGACAAGCACTTGTCCTTTTTTTTTAAATCTAACATGTAGGAGCAGCTAATCCCCATGTTTATCATCTAACATGTAGGAACAACTGAGTTCCATGTTTATCCATCCCTATTGTAATGCTGATCGGAGGGGGGAAAAAGCCCTTCAGAAATGGGCCTGTCGTCAGTCGCCGCCAGAGAAGGGGCTGTGCATTTCTCTGCTTGGGTCTTGCTGGAGTGTGGTTTCTGGCGGTGTTCCTTAAAAGCCCTGGACATCTACATTTTCAAAGGATGTGTGTGTGTTGTGTGTGTGTGTGTGTGTGTGTGTGTGTGTGTGTGTGTGTGTGTGTGTGTGCTTGTGTATGTGTGTGTGTGTGTGTGTGTTGTGTGTTGTGTGTGGTGTGTGTGTTTTTAGTTCCTTGGAGGCATTTAGATCAAAGTCCTAATCCCCCTGGAGAGCTAGTCATTAGACGGCGAGTCTTCCCGAGTTTGCTGCTTTGATGTCATTAAGAGCTCCCAGTGCACAGTGAGATGAGCCCCTCGGCGGGCGGACATGTGGCGCGCTGTAATGTCACAGTCATCAGCAGCCAATTTAACGTGCAAGGATGCTGCCAGCCGCAGGCTCAAACAGGGTTTAAGGCTGTGTGTGTGTGTGTCTGTGTTAAAGTGTGTGTGTGTGTGTGTGTGTGTGTGTGTGTGTGTGAAAGTGTGTCTATGGTTGTGTATGTGTTGGTGAGGGTATCAGTGGGTTGTATTTTTGGGTGGAGCGTTTGTGTGCATGCTGCTGTCTGTATGCAGACTGCTGACTATCTTTGACTACTGTATTTATGGATTTCGTGTGTGTGTGTGTGTATACAGTAGTGCATCCTTGTCTGGGTGAGAATATAACACCAATGAGTACAATGTACAGTAGAATATATGGGAAAATAACATGAGAATACAACACCAATGAGTACAATGTACATTAGAATATATGGGAAAATAACATGAGAATACAACACTAACGAGGACAATGTAGGTTACATTTTCATCCACATATATTTTGCAATGACAATAATCAAGTGCCAAATGTGTTAAAGTATATCACATTGAGTTATGTTAACACCTACAGTGTCTGCCTGTCCTTTCAGGTCATCATGTTATTGTGTTGCGCCATCATTATCGCCATCATCCAGTACTGCAACTTTTGCCAGCTCAGTTTCTGGATGCGGTCTGCCCTGGCAACGTCGGCAGGGGTGGCCCTGCTGGCTCTGCTCTACAGCCCCCTCAGCAGGCCAAGGTGAGTTACTGCCGCCTCTTTCATCCAGACATGATCCCTACTGGATTACTGTAAATTTGTTTGACATTGTTGTTCATACACCTAATCAAAGATGGTTATACGTTTGGGCATCTTCTTGAGGCCTTATGGCCAATAATGGGTTTATAATTTCGGTTTCATGTCTAGTTTGAATCAAAAGTTGGGTTGACAATTATAGGTATATAAATGATATAGGTTTTTGGGGTTGAGAATATTAGATAAAATTCTCTTTTTGGCATCACAATTACATCAAATTGATGTGAGTGGTCTGTTTGCGTTTAGTTTCCATATTCCATATTGTGTTCAGTTTCCATATTCACACTCTGTGTATTTGTGAATGTGTTTTAATGATTTTACTTTTAAATGAATAACGGCACATTGTCGTCTTTTTTCATTTTTATCCCATGTGGGTGCGCTGGGATATGATGCATAATACCTTAGTGCAGTCAAATATCTTATCCGTATATTTCATCAAACTCATTCTGAACATCATTTCTCTTCTAGTGCTAACGACATCTATCTTGATATGAGGTGAGCAATCTATTTATATTAGTGACTCAGAAGCATCAATTAGCTCTTCAAGGAATTTGTTCTTCAACTGTAACCATCATAAAACCTAATTAACATTCAAATGAGCAAACATTAAGCATGTGTGAGTGTGTAAGGTAATGCCATTCAACCTCATTACAGTGGTTGTCAGTTAAACATGTTCGCCCAAGGTTATAAAAAACGGTCACCATTGAGCATTTCATAGTAATGTCAACAATGGACTCTCCTCACTCAAAAGGAATTATATTGCTTGTTTGGATTGTCAGTATATATTATGTAGAGTTTATAGTTGAATCTAGTTATATGAGATATAAATATGCGAGGAATGCAAATTTGCTATTTGAGCAGCAGAATGCCGGGGAGATGCTTAGGCTCATTTTCTGATCGTTTAATATTACTGCTGAATAATTACACATCATTGCAATTAACCAGTTATTTCTGCCCTCTGCATGAAACAAATTCAAATCCACAGAAACTTCAGCAGCAACATCAGTGATTTGGACCTCCAGCCTTCCCCAACCCCTATCAGTGGTGTTGGCACCCAGGGGAACACCCTTAGAGTACTGGTCCCCGAGGTGGTCCTGGCCTTCTTCCTGCTCCTGCTGCTGGTGTGGTTCTTGAACCGGGAGTTTGAGGTGAGCTACCGTCTCCACTACCACGGGAATGTGGAGGCAGACAAGCACCGCGTCAAGATCCAGAACATGCGTAACCAGGCCGACCTGTTGCTACGCAACATCATCCCCATTCATGTGGCTGAGCAGCTGAAGGTCACCCAGAGTTACTCCAAGAATCATGACAATGTTGGCGTCATCTTTGGCAGCATTGTCAACTTCAGCGAGTTCTATGAGGAAAGTTACGAGGGTGGCAAAGAGTGCTACCGTGTGCTGAACGAGCTGATAGGTGACTTTGACGAACTCCTGCGTAGGCCAGTTTTTGCCAGTGTTGAGAAGATCAAAACCATCGGTGCCACCTACATGGCTGCTTCAGGACTCAATGGTCTGCCATCTACCCATGCCACTCCACACCACCTGCGGGCGCTGTTTGACTTTGCCTTGGAGATGATGCACGTGGTGGACGACTTCAACAAGAACATGCTGGGCTTCAAATTCAAACTGCGCATCGGTTTCAACCACGGGCCACTCACTGCCGGAGTCATCGGTACCACCAAACTGCTCTATGACATCTGGGGCGACACGGTGAACATTGCCAGCCGCATGGACACCACCGGCATGGAGTACCGGGTTCAGGTGAGCGAGGAGAGCCACTGCGTGCTCAGGAGTCTGGGTTACTCCTTCGACTACCGTGGCACAGTCAATGTTAAGGGCAAAGGGCAGATGAGGACCTACCTCTATCCAAAACTGGGGGATGGAAGTGGCGGCAATGGCAGAACACCTGGAGGAGGAGGAGGAGGAGGAGGAGGAGGAGAAGGAGGCGGTGGCGGTGGCGTCACGTCGCATCACCAGTTGCCTGTCACAGAGATCCATGCAAAGGCTGAAGGAGATGTGGGGCAGCCCACTGTGGAGGAGACTTCCCGTAAACTACCCAGTATTGCTGCCCCATCCTATTCGGCCCCTTCCCCGAAGGTGTTGGCTGCTCAGGCCAACGCCCCACCCTGCTGCTCATCGCCACCATCATCATCAACCTCTGCCATGCCGGGTGTCCTTGGAGTGCCTCTGGGACCCATCTTAGGCCCATCTGATATAGCTAGGGAGACAACCAAGGACAACAAAAACGTGCTTACAGCCCCTGAACTTACTGGGGTCGATATTAGCAGAGACCCATGTGCTTCTCCAGTGCCTAGTATTACCCTTGTTCCCTCGCAGCACTCAGTAGAACAACATTTCCCTTCTTCATGCCCAAAGGGGCCACATAGACAGAGGGATGAAGAGGAGGAGGAGGAGGAGGCGGCAGGTGAACAAACAAAACTCAGAGCTGCGGAGTGCTTATGACTGGTTCTCTAGCTCTTGCCATGATTGCTCTTCACCCCATGCCTCCAGTGGAGTGACCTTAAGTTTTGGTTAATGGAAGGGTTAGCAATGCATTGTGGGAATTTTAGTTTTTTTTTCTCCCACTCCAACAGGCCTCTTGGGCAAATCCAGATATAACAGACTCATTTGTTCCACAGACATGCCCATTCCCTCTGTGCTAGACTTGTGTGGCCTTGCATAGTTTTATATCTTGCTTACATTTTGACAAGTGTCAGAGGCATAATAAGGGAATGTGTGTGTGTGTGTGTGTGTGTGTGTGTGTGTGTGTGTGTGTGTGTGTGAATGATTGAGTGCATTTGTGTATTTTTGAGCTGAAGAACTGATGGTATTTGCTGTGTGGATCACAGTTAGGCACAACACATTGGGAAGGGGAGAAGAAAGTCATGGCTCCATTTTTTAAATAGATGTTGTTGTTGTGTTTCTCTTCTTTTCTTGAGTTGATCAAGTGCCTTCAGGATAGATCAATCAGCGAACAATGTCACACAAAAATCAAAGACCTGAACAAAATGAAATCAGTTGAATCAACAATCCTTGCATGGCTTTTTTCAAAAAAAAAAAAAAAAAAAAAAACTTAGATGACTGATAATGCTGTGGTTGATGCAACTTTTGTTTTCCTTTTGATTTGTTCTTATATTGTTTTTCTTCTTTGCCACATATGTTTTTTTTGTTTTGAATTTTTGAGTATTTGTCATTCAGTGACTTTTAAAAAAAAGAAATCAGTGAATGAAACGTGCCAGTCAAGGAAAAAATGTTAGAAAAAGGGAATTTATTTGTAGATTGAGGGAATCTGCCAGCCATTATGAAACACTGAAGCAGAGGTTGATATGAAGCATGCCACACGTGGAAGACACTCAGTCAGGAGAATCACACCTGTTTTCCATAACAAAATAATGAACAAAGATATCTCCAGAAAACAAAGCAACGCAAACAAAAATATACCCTTCTCCATTTATGATGATGTGTGTGAGTAAAGATTTTAAAGGCAATATATGCATTTGAATGAAGAAAATAGCCATACTTGTAGGCAAAAAAAAAATCGTATGATGGCCTAAGAAACTAGTTTCCATGACGAGGCTGATATAGAGAGGCTCCTGGCTGGTTGATTATAGGTTGTGAACTGTAACCATGGCTACACTCACCTTCACTTACATCTCAACATGGGGCTCGTTGGAGACCCCCTGTCACAAACCTTTAGGGACGGTGGGATATGCGTTAGCCACACTGGGTCTGGTGTAGTTCCACTCCTTACCTCTCGCACTCGAGACTTCAAAAGCACAAAGGCAGATTTTCTTTTTAAGGGGAATTGAAATTTGGAAAGTAGAATTAAATTCCCTTTCTAAATGTCACAGTTCTGTAAGAGGAATCCTCCGATATCTCTGCCATTGGACGTAAGATAGGCTAACAGGTTGACAACATCATAATTTTTTTGCAACAAAACTGAACATAACTTCCAACAAGTGATGGTTGTCTTTTTTTTTGTATTGTGGTATCAAAACCACAGACAATCAATTTGTATTGAACTCAAGCATATCTCCAACTGCGGTGGAAAAACAGGGTGTAAGTAGAAAAATGACTAAGATGAACTTGCTCTGCTCCAGTTGACATTAATGGAAGACACTTAAGGCTGAACTGATTCATGGACTGATAATGAAATGTGTCTCCATATAGAGTGTATATGAAATTTGATTCTGTATTACGGTATGTGTGAGGGCTGACTTCTGCTAAACCGCATAAGCAACAGTGTTTTCCAAAGGATTAGGGTTAACTGTCTGAGAATTAGCCCAGTGGACGCGACTGCATGCAATATTTAGCTATGATATCTATATTTGGGGGGTCGAGAAGGAGGGACACCCCAGCTGTATTCCTAAACTGAAATGTGCCACTTTAAGTGAGAATTAAAACATGGGGTGCAATGTTTTTGTTTGTTTGTTTGTTTGTTTGTTTTAGTTTTCCCCCAAAATGTGTGTTTAATGAAAATTAGTTTCTGGTGCCTAAAATGTTTTGTTTTTGGGGGGAGGGGGTGGGGGGTGACTTAAAGAAAAAGAAAAAAAAAATGGTGATCATGGTGATTTATGAAGCTGATTATTGTGGGTTTTAGAAAATGGTGTCCTGATGTCTCAAACACACCCTTTGTCTTTAGTGCCTCCCGCTCTCTGACCACCACTGCAATAACTTGCTCCGCTCTGCTCCATGTCCACTATGTTACTCATATGTGGACAATGCTCACTTATCACCAAATGATACGCTTCACCCTCAGTGTTATTGTCTCTCAGCACCCCCCTCAGTGTTATTGTCTCTATGCCCCCCCCCCAAACAATATGCACACCTGACCTTTAGCAGCTGTATGACATCTGATTATTCCCTCGCATCAGAGAACCTGGGTACAATTCCCAGTAGTCTCCAAGAAATCAATCCAGAGTCTTTGTGGATTGAGGCCTCCTGACAATAAGATTGGGATTAAGTCATGGTGGTTATTGTAGTGGTTGTGCCAATGCCAATAATTGAGCCTTCAATAAGTGTTGTTTTGAATTTGCCTTTTTTTCCTTTTTCTTATCCTTTCAAAAGAAGGTTGAAATCGTTTTATTTTGTTTACAGATGATTAACAACATGAGCACCTAACCAAGCCAGTGCCTTTTTTTTGTTGCCTCTTCATCTATCAGATAGTTATTCATATTTTGATATCAGTTATTGAGTTGCTTTGAATATCATCAAAATGCATGTACGTACACTTTATTTGTTCTTGCAATAATTTGTAATTTGTTAATTAATAACTTTTTTTCCCATGTATATTCTTTCCCACTTTTGGAAATCGAAAAAATCTGAGCACTGTGTATCTTTATATGGAAAATATTGGGATAAAGAGAAAACATTTATTTTTCATCTTTTATTTTGCCTAAGATATGACTGGTTTGGCTGTGCAGTATCCATCAGTCTTGGTGCAACCATATCTAGATGGACAGAACAAAGCGACTTGCTCCTGTGTGCACATCAATACTTAACATGTCACTCCAATAGCAACAAATCACAACCTGCGATCATAGTATTTAACACCAATTACCTTTCCGTTTGTGTAATGGCCTTTTTTGTAGTGAATGACAACGTGTATTTATTTGTGACTTGGTGTGGAGGGGTACATGTATAATGCTAAAGCCTGTTTTTTTTTTTTTCCAAGGATATATTTCTGAAAAGGGAATTGCAGGAATGGCAATGCAAGGATGTTATACTGTGGGGTTATGGGCAAGGATGTTATACTGTGGGGTTATGGGCAAGCCACCCTGATCACACGCCTGCAGCTGCCTCGATCCAGAAATAAAAAGGGAAATTCAGTCCAAGTGAGTGTGCCTCAGAGTCTGTGCTCTCATGCACCCCAGAGGGGGAGAGGAAGAGTGAGGGAAGCAGTGGAAGTCACCCAGAATGAATGAATGAATGAATGAATGAATAAATGAAGATAGATGGAAGAACGGTTATGCAGTCTTGTATATCAACATAGAATGTTATTTAGTTTTACTGGTGTGTGTGTGTGTGTGTGTGTGTGCGCACACGCACACGCACACAGTCTTGGTGTCTTGCGTTTATAAGAGAAAATAACTTAAGTGGCCACATGCATGCAGGAAACCCAGCCACCAAACTTCCAATATTTTTCAAGTTTATGGTTTTCAGGTTTTTAACTTGGATGAAGGTTTGTTATTAAGTTAACACAAATGTATATGCCAAGCAGTACAAACTAAACAAATTGTTATGTTTCTGCTTGATACCAAAAAGAAATATATGGAGAAATTCAGGTGTCAAGAGTTTCTCCAAAATAACATGAATGATTTCTACTATGCCCAGGGAGGTGACTTCAAGTCTTTACCTGCTGTCCACACTAAAGCACTTTGGTATATTTGCAAAATCCATTCACTTTTAATCACTCTTAATTACTGTACATTTCAAAGAAACGGTCACCTTGTTTGTAAGTTTATATTGTATCATACGTATGGTTTCTTTTTATTTATGCATTTCGTTGCCCCAGATTTTTACAGGAAATACAGGAATACAAGCCCCCATAGGCGTCTAAACATTGTCATTGTCATTGAACGCCTCTTGGAAAATCACCCTGGATGATTTGGTGATGAATTTTGAACATCTGATCATTGTCCCAGCCAAGTTAGACGCATCTAAGAGATAGACACCCTTTCTAAATTTGGCCCAACGTGTAATGATGCACAAGTCTGCACGTGTTGGTAGGCTTTAGGCCTTTAGAACAGTTAGTTTAAAAAGTATTTTTTCCCCTTTCCACACATTTTTGTATTGTCGAACATCCTGAAGTATATTATTCAACAACTCAAAACTAAGTTCAGACATTTTGTTATTCTCTTGTCACAATGATCTATGACACAAACATTACTAGCACAATGCAAGGCCCAAGATGGGTAACCTTTTCACGATCATTTCTTGATATGGACAGTGCTCTGAATGCGCTATAGAACTCAAATCCATCATACAAAATTAAACTAGAATGACCCTGGTGAATAACTCCCATATAGGCCTAGTCATGCGCAACTGCCCATGCTATTCCATCAGTAAGTTATGGTGTGTTATTTGTTTCATTGTTACTTATCTCAAGATATAGAAATAAAAGATAGGAAATGGGTTAAGAGCAAACCTTTTTTCTTTTTAAAGAACTGATCTGTTTGTGACATTTTAAGCGAAACTGTTAATTATTGTATTTAAATATAATTGAATAATTGTGATTCCGCATCTAACGTTAATTATCTTGTTAAAGTAATTAGACAGACATTTATAAGAATGCTTGACCGTTACAAAAAAGCACACATATGTTAATATTTTAATCGAAACTTTGATTATTAGTAGTATACTGCCCCTAGTGGCGGTGTCGTTGGCAAGCGTGTGACGCACGCAAGGGCTTCATTACATAGGTTTACGTAGGGCGTGATTGCGCGACCCCTCCCCCTCCACAGTCTATCTGGAAAAAGAAAAAAAAACTTTTTGTATCGAAGGAATCAACAGCCGCCATCTTGTCGCGGCTCAGAATCAGGATTTCGGTGGAGCATTATTTTATATTTTGAAACGGAGCGTCCGGACCTGCATTTAACGACACTGTTAATCCAAAAACGAAACACTTAAATCATTCAGAAGGATTTTTTTTGCAAAAACCGTGGATTTAATCGGTGTTCGTCGGCCAGAAAGCCCTCGTATATCTGATTTCCCCTTCAGAGAGCGGCGCTTCTGTCCCTATCTCCGTTCCGAGCCGTATTGTTTACCGGGAGCTATCGGAGGAGAGACAGCGGCTTAGACACGATTTTGCATACATATATTATTTTTATGCAGTTATGCGTTTTTATGGGGATTTAAACGGATTTTGCACGGATTTTTTTGACGTCAGGAAAATGGGTTGTTTGGTGATGCACATTTAACGACTCCTGGGGAAACGGGCAACGACCCATGCCGATATATTTTAATTTATTTTTAGTCGTATTTTTTGTTCGAAGTGAAGTCTTTTTGATAATATAACGATGATAATGTGGGTGTTGGGTGTTGGATTATCATGGGGTGAATGGCGGTGGCGAAGCGGGGCGCTGTTGTTGCTTTTTTGAAATTCTCACTTGCTGATAGCGAGCAAGCTAATTAGCGAGTTAGCTGCCTAGCTACTTGCTAATCGTGCGAGAAAGATAGATTGTGGTTGGGGGGGTGGGGGGTTGGTCTGAATAACTTTTTTCTGTCACGGGGATTTTCCTTATTTTTTTTCAATAATTAATCAGAATTAATTCTTAACTACTGCAATGGCTGAAAATCTGCTCGACGTTGGACCTCCCAACCCAAAACGACCGAAGCTGAATACACCTGCTCTCTCCGCCTCCGACGGTCCAGGTAAATCAGGCCTATTAACGTTAGCTAACGTTAACATTAGCAACACAACTAGATATGTAGCTAATAAGCTAATACTGGGAACTAGCCAACTAGCTACCTGGCTAGCACTTCAAGCCAATGATGGATATGTAGCTGTGGGTGTATTTTGTAGTTAATGGCAGGTTTATCTTGGGATATGCTTACCAGTTGACTTTTGTAAGTTGTCACTGCACTGCACTGTTGTAACATGCTAATGTAAAACCCCAGGTTGGCATCACGTTAGCTCTATGTGAATGCAGGTGAGTTTGAGCTGTGTTAACGTGAGCAATTCATGTCAACCTATTAGCACTCCTCTGGCAAATAGATGTCCAAATATAACCTAGTTTCTTTTAATGGGCAATGCTACTAGCATACAGGCAACCTATGTTGGCTAACGTTAGCTGGTTAATTAGCTAGGCAGCCACTCTAGCTAACATTAGGTAATTTCAGGCACGCCTGTTAGGGAGGTATTAAGGAGGGCTCAGGCAAAGCCACTATATTCTTCATGAAAATTGGACAAACATCAACATAGCCTTCTGACAGTTACACTCATCATGGTAATGTTAACAATGTTTTATTGGTAGGGTAGTTAGATATTAGTGTGTGCAGTTCTGTTTTGGCTTAGTAAATTACTCCTTAAACTCAAGAGTGACAGTTCCGTTAATCCTTAGCAATTCCGAATATGCTCTCCGCGATACCCGCCCCCCTTTTTTTGTTGCAGTCGTTCAGGACACTTGTTGCTGGATTCATTGCATCACCTGCTTTATCGCACGAAATGCCCTCAACTATTCGTAACTGAGGCAGCAGGACTGTCAAATTTGAGAGCAGGTCTACATACTAAAGTGAAACTCTGCGTGATTTGAAGTTTCATGTTCGGTGTGGTCTCCGTTGTAAGGTGAATTGCTATTTCGTCGTTCAGCTCAGCGTAGAATCCCGGTGTGGAGGTATAGGGTGTGAGCTAGTCTTTGATGCTGCAAAGGCTACTGTAAAATAATGTCTCTCCGTTCTCGATGTTAACTGGATGTCCTACCTTGCGTATTAAGCGCTGTGGTCTGTGTCCGTCACTATTGGGTGGTTTTCGAGGCATAAGGTCTGATCGAAGGCTGAACTCCCCTTCGGTCCCTATCGCTCTCCCCCAGTGTAATATATCTTGACATACAGCGATGATGACAGGATTTTTGCTTCATTGTCTTTTTCCTCAGCCAAGTTGTTCCTCACTAGACTAGCTGTTTGTTAATGACTTTTGAGAAAGCTTCGATTGACTAATGTGGTAAGTAAAATGGAGTCTGGTTACCCTGAAACTTGACTATCAGAGGATCTGGATATGGTTTAATGTGAATCAAAGAAGTTCGGAAAATGTGTGGAATTTACATTAATTCAAATTCCCACTCTACTTTTTTCACTCTCTTTTAACATGGGAAGTGGACAAAGAATATCAGAGACTATTTATTTATAGTAACCTAGGCACTCCTATCTTCCATTTTAGTGTAGAGTTTGTTGTGTACTTAGACAGGTTTTTGAAAGACAACAAATCTTTCGTTTGCCCAGTTGGTCATTCACCTCTCATATTTGAAGGCATTACATTAATGGCTCATTCTTCTGTAACCGTAACAAAACACGTGCAAGTTAGGCTAATATATGTTTGAGACATGTTGAGTAAATGTCATCAATATTTTTAGTCTCTCTGTTATATGTATGGCATTACAAAGCTGAGCCCAGTTTTAAATGTGGTCGTTTGCAGGTTCAGGCTACGTTTGCCCAAGGATGGAGGTTTACCTCTGGAATAGACTGTGTAGGCTAATGTCGTACTTGGCATTTGTGTGCTAAGGAGCATGAGAGAGAGAGAACATTTGAAAATCATTTTTCAAATGGTGCATGAATATGGCAGTTTGACCCTTCTGTTTGCTTCAGCCTCATGCATTGAAGGAATTTACTGTGAACTGTCCTCAAGTCTCAATAGGCCTTAGCAGAGTTCTCACCCAGGGAAAGTGATACAGACGATAATTTTTCCATCACAAAACTGATTGGCTTACATTGGCTTTAGCAACACACTCACACAATACCATAATCATCCAGCAAGCTACTCCAATAGTTGCATCCACCTGTGCCAGTAGTGAGTCTTCAGGTTTTCTGTCAATTCTTAGTTGTGTCTCAGAAACTCTTTCGAAAGTTATCATTTAGATCTAACTGGTGTCTAGTGGCAGCGGAAATGCAGCATTGCTAGCCTTCTTGATTGCTAATTCCTGAAATTGACATGCTATTTTTAGAGAACACTTGTAAGACGGGGGATTCCTAAGGAAGGCAAACACGTAGTGATTTAGACAACGTCATTGATTGTGTCTGAATTACACAATGAGTTGTTAGCAATAATGCATTCAAATTTCGCTTACCTCCTGGTATCCATATGGTAAAGCGCGATCTGTGTTTGTGTGTGTTACAGTGTGAAAAAGTTCCCTGCTCCATACTGTGTTTGTGTATGTGTGTGTGTGTGTGTTACAGTATGCAAACGTTCCCTGCTCCATACTGTGTTTGTGCGTGTGTTGCAGTATGCAAAAGTTCCCTGCTCCATACTGTGTGTGTGTGTGTTACAGTATGCAAAAGTTCCCTGCTCCTTACTGTGTGTGTGTGTGTGTGTGTGTGTTGCAGTATGCAAAAGTTCCCTGCTCCATACTGTGTGTGTGTGTGTGTGTTACAGTATGCAAAAGTTCCCTGCTCCATACTGTGTTTGTGTGTGTGCAGTATGCAAAAGTTCCCTGCTCCATACTGTGTGTGTGTGTGTGTGTGTTACAGTATGCAAAAGTTCCCTGCTCCATACTGTGTGTGTGTGTGTGTGTGTGTGTGTGTTACAGTATGCAAAAGTTCCCTGCTCCATACTGTGTGTGTGTGTGTTACAGTATGCAAAAGTTCCCTGCTCCATACTGTGTGTGTGTGTTACAGTATGCAATGAAAACTTTGGGCAAGCAGGTAAATAATGCACCCAAGTGAATGTGAATGTCAGTTAAAGTTTCTGAAATTGCCAAAATGTGTATCTTCACTTATGTTGGTGCTTTGAAATAAGCCCTCAGATGTAGACCTGTTTGAAGTGTGACGGACATTAAAAATATAACCGAATGAGGGGTAGCCTCATCAAAAACATATCGACCCAGGCAACAGAATTAGCACCTGCTAAGCGATTGTAGATTTCTCTGTTTGCGGGTGACAGATGCAGTTACTCCACCACTGTGGTGTTTAAAATAAAGAAGCTGTTCATCTTCGGAAAATACTTTGGTTGTCTGTCGTCTGTGTCATATCGTTACATTCAACTCTTTAGTCTATTCCATCATTTGTCTTGCGTAGAGCGGGCATTTCAAAATAAAAGTCCCTTTCTAAGTTCATGCATATTGAAGGGATATTGATGAGAGAAATGTTGACTAATAAATGATACCCATACTGAAAATAAAACTTGTATGAAAACTACATGAAGACATTACATGACTGTCGCATGCAAATTATGTTAAAATAAAGTTACCTGTCTGGTAACTTTATTTCCCCAAAAAGTTATTTTGTTCCCTGTGTAGCCTGCATAGGTATGTTCCCTGTATAGCCTTTATAGGTAGACTCTATGATTTTCTCTGAATGAGTACATCAAACATCTTTGTTCATTTATTCTAAGCAGTAGACACTGTAGTCACTCTTGACATGCTACAGGTCTTTGTTTCCCTCACTGTTGTAGAATGGCAGGCTGTGTAGTCAAGTAGAAAAGCCCATTGCTATGTCCAGAGCTTCGGAGAGAATGTGTAAATAGTAAGGTGTTCTAAACACATCAGATTTGATTCACTATACGCCAAAATGTGCCTGTGTTTGGTTAGATTACTACAAATAACCAAGCGTTTTGTTTAGTCAAATGTCAAGTGTGTTTTAGGATCTCTTAGAATGCATCTTTTTATACCTCATGCTCAAAAATAAACCCGTCCTGTACAGATGTCTTGAATTTTTGCTGAGTTTGACTCGAATTGAGTTCTCACCGAGTCCTTCCCAGATTAAGGAAATATAATAATAATAATAATAATAATAACATATCTTTCATAAAAGACTATATACTTACAAAATGGATTATTGTGCTAAATATTTTTCTCTTCAAGAAACCCTGCGCACAAGTTTGATTAATACATTTTATGCATACCGGTCACCAGTTCTGTTTTGGTTTATACAACTGCTGCCATCTCAACGAGAGACAAGACGGGTGGTGTGAAGGCCCGGTCATGGTCCAAAAGGTTACTCAATACATCAAGGACAACATTAGGAGGAATCCTGAATTCTTAAATTTACATCAACAGCCATCTATATCTGATCTATTCATTTAGGGGGAGTGATATTTCAAACAAGTTTTTGTTGACATAGGAACCCGGATGTTACCGCATCATCAATTAATGGCTTCATTTCCAAGATATCTGAAAGCTCCCATTGCCTGTAATTTAGTTTTTAATTTGACATAGTAAATGCTATAGTTGTTATAGTGTAATTATGATGTTTATTTATACCACTGTCAGAGAGGAATGACAGGCCGGTAGAGATTTGCAGTGATCAGAAATGTTTTCCAAAATGAAACAGGTCCTAGTAATATCTGGGATGTTTATTCGAATGTTTATTAGATAATCCATGAGGTTGTTGAAAAGTGTAGTGTTTTAGTGTAGGTTATAATTATTTCTGCCTTTTTTTAACTCTTACCTAACTTGCCTGTCCTGAATTGAATTGTGGCCCTAGCTCAACTTCATTACCTGCTACCTCTTCATTCTATGTTTGTGTGGCTATGGATATGAACTCACTAACTAGGCCAGCGTTCTGCGCATAAAAGTGAATTAACAGCAGTACCTTTACTATGGCAGGTTAAAATAATGTCAGCAGGATATGCGCAGACATAAAGCTTGACTTGCACAATGTTGGCCTACTCCTAAGTGTCGATGCAAACTTTGAAATCATAGTTTTCAGGTGTTGGTCCAGATGTGGGACGGTCAAGGAGTAATTCGGTTTAACAAACCCCACTTTGATGGAGTTCTTCCCAGTCATTAACAAAACTGTCAGTCGGAGATGTTTCTAGGCCAGTTAGCTTCCTTTCTCGTCCAACTACGCCATCTCTTAATGGATACAGCCCTAATGACATAAAGCGTTAAGTTTCCACATTTTTATATTCTTTAATTTATGCATGTTGGTCAGACGAAACCCTAATGAGTGAGATGGGCTTGCGTCTCTATTCAACTGGAGACGAGTTCCACCGTCATGCCCATAGTCTTTGAAAACTGCAGTGAATTCAAGGCTAAAGTCCATCAATCATATGCTCTTTATGACCCTTTTGCATTTCATTATCATTCGCCATGCAGAGTGAGCCTCAGATTTATTAGCCAGATAACCAGATAGACACTCAAATGGGACATCATAAAACTCTTCTGAAATGTTTTTGATAGCAGTCTAGAGGTAGGCCTGTGTTGCAACTCACAGTCTATGAAACTGCTCCTATTTCATGCAGGTAGACCATATAATCTGGCTCTTGCACCAGACGGTATGATGTAGATGAGGCACTGCACATGACTTGCCTCAGCTGTTTAACATGTTAGTTGCATTAACACTTTATCTGTAAAAAAAAAAATGTCCCATCTCCCAAGGAAAAGCCATTTACACAATGTACACATTGCTAAAGAAAGCGTATGTCATGTGAGGGTCCCTGTAACTTTTTCCCAGTATTGTAGTCTGTTTCATTGAGCCTCAGCTCCACACTCCTCCTTGATGCAGCTGTGCCCGACATTTTGAGTAAAGAGTTGCACTACGGTTTTAAAATGAATGGGAATGGGCGAGGGTCAGAGAATTGCACATTGCAAACAGGCAGGGGACACTTGAGTCACGCCAACAGTAGTCATATCATGATTCCATTTGATGTGAATGTTTTTTTTTTTTTTTTTTTGCTGTGGTCATGATGTAAAACTGCTGCTCTCGCTGAGAGAGGACTCAGTAGGAGAAAGTCTAAATGGATTTGAAAGGCTGGGATGGGTCAGTATTCGATTGCATGTCTCCGTGCCTGTTATTGTTTGACAAACACTAAACATGTTCCCTGAGTGCTTACTGTGATCCTCCATTTGATGTACATGTTGCTCTTATATTGTTGAGTGACACTCAGTTACTACGGGGTCGATGGTGGTTTCAGGAGGTAGAGGAATCGTTCAGCAATCCCAAGGCTGCTAGTTCGATCCCAACTCCTCCTCACCAAGTGTCCTTGAGCAAAACACTGAACCCCCAACCGTTCCCGATGTGCAGTTTGGCACCTTGGATAGTATCCTCCTCCATCGCTGTGCGAATAGGTAGACGTCTGAGGCATTCATCTGTAAAGCGCTTTGAGTGCTCTATGAGTCGAAAAGCGCTCTATAAATGCAGTCCATTTACCATTTTGGCCGAACACTGAGTGTGCTGGGTTCTGATTTATGTGGGAGACGGGAGAGTTGGAGACGCCATGCATGCTTGCGTTTTGCTTCATTTCCTCTTCGTCCTCGAGCATTCTAATAGAACATTAGATGTTACTATTGATAAATCGTCAGCGGTTTGTCCAAAATCCAGTTCAACAATAGCTGGTATATTTATAAGGAAAATGCTTTTACCATTGTTTCCCCATAGAAAACTATGGTTTGATGCTCCTAGATTTGGTTGAGAAAATAGAAGTCATACAGGTTCTAGAGGTATAAAAAGAAAGAAAAAGAAAAACCCATCCGATTATGCATTTGGACTTTTGTTTTGCTATTTTGGGCAAATTGATGATGATCCCTGGGGAGCAGTTGTGTCAGGACCATAGGATGTGATTTTCGGATGGCCTTTATCGCCATAGCGATGGCCTTTATCGCCTTGCAAAATGAAGCATTTAGATGGTACAGCTGAGGTAATGGGTTTTACCTCGCCTCCAACGGGTCCCAACACCCCACCCTACTGTGAAAACGTCCACCTCATTCGATACAGTCAATTTAACAATGTACAGGCTAGGATAAATCTGCAGCCTTTCTTTTCAAAATCATTGTAGATAAAGTTCATATGTCTTGTTCCTTGTCTCTTTTGGAAGAGATCGGAATGTGAGCATGATCACCACATCCTGTACCATTTGCTGGTCTTTTGTACTCCCAAGGAGAGGATAGAAGTAACCACTTTTTTCTTCTTCACAGAACTATAGGCTGCAGCCCCCTTTCCCATTTTGGAGTTAATCCAATAAGCCCTTGTGGCTGTGCGCCCCAAAGGCCCACCACTAAATTACGCCAGACAATAACCCAGTGCTGCCGGTCACGCTTTCACGCTGGAACACCCCTCTCCCTGACTTTTGGCCCCGGCCTTCTGTCAGCTTTTGGCTTCTAACAGATAGCCTGCACGCGCTTGCATCCCCCCCGCCCCCCCCTCCCCCACTCACGCCATCTGTCACCCCAGTGAGGGGCTTTCCGCACCTCCCGACCCCCACCTCCCATTCTTCTTGAAGTCCACTAGCATTTCAGAGGGTATGTGTCCATAAGACAAGAGCACGTATTGAAACATGTTGATCTTCAATTGGGTTTTATTCTTAAAAGGAAGTCTAAACAGCTTGAATTGATCATCCTGCTAAATTCATTGTTAAATGATTCATCATTTTGTAATCCACTGTTCTTTCTCAAGCTCAGACTGTTTGATACTTACAGGAAACTGAGAAAGCTAATAAAGCTATGGGTTGTACCATAGACCAGAAACAAGGCCTTAAAGTTTTAAATATAGCCAAAATGTAGGTGCTTAAGTGCTTAAATACTTAACACGTCTTCCATAAGCGTAAATGCAACCCTTTGAAGCATTTCTTTGCACTGACTGTGAACCTCTTTACTGAGCTGACCAAAGGCATTTAAACACTGAGACCTACTCCTCTGTGCTTGGGTTCTGCTTAACACGTGGCCTCTGTAAATGGACACACAGCAGAGGGGAGAGGGCAGGTCACGGTGGACACGCTGGTAGCAGCAGTAAATCTTTCCTGTAGTCATCCTTACTGTGCTTTCTTTAGTGTGCGCCACGGGGCCACAGGCTGGCGTCCCAGTGCCCCCTCCCCAGACCTCTGGTCAGCATCCCAGTGCCCCCTCCCCAGACCCCTGGTCAGCATCCCAGTGCCCCCTCCCCAGACCTCTGGTCAGCATCCCAGTGCCCCCTCCCCAGACCCCTGGTCAGCATCCCAGTGCCCCCTCCCCAGACCCCTGGTCATGTTCATCGGCCCCTGGCAGGCTCCTGAGCCACAAACATCTGGATGAAGGTTTTGGTACGAGCAGTGCCGTGTGAAGGGAGTCTTAGACCCCGTCCACACGGCAACAGAGCGTTTTGAAGGCAACGCATTCTCAACGCATAAAGGTTATAGCGTATGCTTAAAGTTATATAGCCTACAGCTAAACAAGATTATTATCAAAGCAGTGGCACTATAAAACGAAATGAATCCCATAAAGCACTTTTTTTCCCCACACAGTTCCCCAGTGAAGTGAACGTACCCTGCTTAAGGTTGCTACTCGTCCTACTCGTAGAAATACAACAAATTGGCTGATAACCATGATGTGTCTAACAATCAAAAATAGATGCATAAAATAACATCACAGAAGTCTTGTTTCATGTTTAAGCATTCATCAAGACCTAGTGTTGACACACTTTGGTCTGTTTTACCTGTTTTACCTGCCCCGCTTAAGAGCCCCTGTTGGGTTAGTCGAAACCATGAAGCACTTCCTTCCTTATTGATATTAAAAATAGATTTTCTATTCATTTCCACTGATGAAGTGATTGAGGCTTTGGAAGGCGGAGCTAAGCCTGAAGCTCCACAGCGAATGAAACATGATGGGATAAAGTTGTTGTCATCGTTTTCAAAAAGCTCGGGTTCGCCAATCCACATGGCGACATAAGGGTTGCATTTTAAAAACTCTGCAATCTGGATCCTCTTTCAAAAGTCTGTGTTTTTAGGCCCCAAAAATGCCGTTGTCGTGTGGATGCAAGGCCAAAACACAACTCGATTTGCAACAAAGCATTTCCATGGTGGCTGGTTTTATTATGAAAAATACATTATGGGTAAAGATGAATGATTGGCACAATTAGAAGGAGGGATGGAGAGGTGGAAGAAGATAGTTATGGAGAGGTGGAAGAAGATAGTTATGGAGAGGTGGAAGAAGATAGTTATGGAGAGGTGGAAGAAGATAGAGGAACAAAGACATTTGGAGTGGAGATTAAATCAAACATGACAAGGCAGAAAGAGGGATGTAGGAGAGAGGGAGCGGGAGAGAGAAGGGTTGAAAGAGGTGAGGTGAGAATGAAAGGCAGGAGATGTTAATGCTGAGTGGGTTCATCTCTATAGGGAGTTGAGATGTGGTTGGCAAAGCCCTCTAATTGCAGGTTTTGAAAGGCAGCCCTGTTCTCCTGTGCATGCCTTTTTCTTTCTGTGGTCTATTCTAATGTAATGGCTGCTTATTAACAAGTCACAATACCTCCATCCACCTCTGCCACAATGAGCAGTCTGCAGCGGTGCAGGTAGAAGAGCTGTGGGTGAAGTTCATCCCCTGCTTTGCGTTAGAGCTCGCTCCCATTAGAGGCTTTTGCGTTCGTCTGCTTGTTTTAGAGTTCTCTCCCGCAGTTGTTTAGAACAGATGCTTGACATTCTGCCGGAGTTCTAAGCAGAAAAACGTTCAGAGTTCCACCCTAATAGCAAATGTCACCTCCCGAGGAGTGTATCGAAAATAATCTTTGACAGCGAGCTTAAGGAACCGCATCTTCACTGATGTGGCACCAAAGCTGTCCTTTTTAAACGTGTTCCATCCCTCTTTTCATCATTCACTGCACAGCACAGAAATGGAATTCTTGCTGAGCTTTTCATTGCAGCATGAAATGGCCTGTGTGTTTATATTACTTTGTCAGATCAGAGCCGCAGTAGACCTTGCCATTGTCATCTCATTACTCTGGACAGCTCCAGCTATGCTGAGTGGTGACAGAGCGATGCAGCTGGAGAGCAGCGCTGGCTGTCGTAGAACGTAGGAGGGGAAGCAGACTTGAAATGCCAACACTCCGGTCATGGTTGAGTTCCCCTCACACGTTCCCCTCCCCCCATGTCCACTGGAGCTCCTAGTTTTGTGTAGCTTTCATCCCTTCCCATGCCTTTTACTGTCTCTCTCTTCTTTCTCTCTGTGTGTCTTTATTAGTATACTAGTCATACTAGTTAAACAATTTCTCTCTTCTTCTTACTCCTATTTACCCCCCCAAAAAAAAAAAACAAACAACCGACTGCCTGGGGTCTCTGTAGGAGCTTGTGAATGAGAGGCTCCCTTCATGTGTGCCACACTTCACTCACTCTTGGTGTGTTCTCCTGCACCAAGCTCGGCATTCGTTTGCTCCTCCTCCCAGTAATCTGAGTGAGGGAAACGAACCCCCCCCCCCCCACCTCGAAAAGACTCCAGAAAGTCTCTGCGTCCCCCCTCTAGTTGATCTTCAAGCGGGGACGGGAGGGCGGCGAGGCACGGAGTGAAATCCCAGGCGTGTTGCACCTGTCTGCCAAGCCTCCCTTCCCCCGCTGCTCTCCACCAGTCTTCCTCTGGGGTCGGTCGGTCGGTCGGCTGGCCTGCCACTGCCGCTGGTCTCCGTGTGCCAGAGTGCTGAGTGACAACCACGGTCTGGAGCCCCTGGCCTGAGCGGGGCGAGACCTGCTATTTATAGCCCCAAGGCCATCGTGCTACTCCATATCCCCTCCACACACACACACACACACACACACACACACACACTTCATCAAGTGGAAAGGTGAGCGAGTGTAAAAAAGAAGGGTGAGAGAGGTGTAGAGTGAGTGAGTGAGGGAGGGAGGGAGGAAGGACGATGTGGGGTCGTGTGTGCCAGAGAGCTCTCCAGCATGCCTCTCCTGATAGGACTCCCGACTTGGCGGCACTACCAAACCAAAACAATGCTTTGCATTTTGGCACGAAGCCAACATATGGAGTGGGTTGGGGGAGGGGAATGGGGATCATCTGTGTGTGTGTGAGAGAGAGAGAGCGAGAGGGAGCACGTGTGAGCTCTTGGCAGCGTCAAGGGACATGCGTGTCTAGCTGCGAGTGAGTGGCTGGACTGGGAAAGAGCAGTCAAGCTGGGAAAAGCGCTCGCTTACTCCCTCTCTCACACGCACACATCCCCCCACCTCTCCCCCTCCGTCTCTCTCCCTCTGCACCCTCCCCCCACCCCCTCTCAGGGATGCACAGCCAGCTTCTGTGTTCTTGGCCTCCGCTGGCAGGCCCTGTGTAGTGGATCCAGTGCTGTGTTTACTGTGGGAAGCGTGCAGGGCCAAGTGTTCTCATTAAGGCCTGGGTGCTGGATGTGGCACGGCACGTACACCGCATGGCAATGAGACGCCCTTCTCAAGAGCAGGCCCTGGCAGCAGCAGCAGTAGTCTTGGCTGTAGTAGTAGTAGTAGTGGCGGCGGCATTTGTAGTATTGGTAGTAGTAGTGGTCGGCGGCAGTTGTAGTATTGGTAGTAGTAGTGGCGCCGGCAGTTGTAGTATTGGTAGTAGTAGTGGTCGGCGGCAGTTGTAGTATTGGTAGTAGTAGTGGTCGGCGGCAGTTGTAGTATTGGTAGTAGTAGTGGCGCCGGCAGTTGTAGTATTGGTAGTAGTAGTGGTCGGCGGCAGTTGTAGTAGTGGCGGCGGCAGTTGTAGTATTGGTAGTAGTAGTGGTCGGCGGCAGTTGTAGTATTGGAAGTAGTAGTGGTCGGCGGCAGTTGTAGTATTGGTAGTAGTAGTGGTCGGCGGCAGTTGTAGTATTGGTAGTAGCATTAATGGCGTAGTAGTAGTAGTAGTTGCTGCATTTTAGCAGTAGGGGTATAAAGCTACGTCCACACTCATATGTTTTCATTTTAAAACGGAATTTTAAAATGAAAACGATCTCCATCCAGACTAGCGTTTTTGCTCCGTATCAGAAATGATCTCTGTCCATAGTAACATGCCTGATAACGGAGAAAAATACCTTCTAAAATGGGGTCACATGATGGCAGCGTGACTAATCAGGGAAAGATTCTGATAGGACCCCGTCACGGAAGCAGGTTGGGTGTCTGCATCATCATGAGACACCCTCCTCTAGACCAGGCCCTGGCAGCAGCAGCAGCAGCAGTATACCAGCAGTAGTTGCATGAAGGGCCGCGTGGGCAGCATGAGCTGTAGGAGGCTAACAGCGGTAACTGTAGGAGGCTAACAGCGGTAACTGTAGGAGGCTAACAGCGGTAGCTGTAGGAGGCTAACAACGGTAGCTGTAGGAGGCTAACAACGGTAGCTGTAGGAGGCTAAAAGCATTAGCATAAATGGCTGCATGTGCAGCAGTACAAGTATGAGCAAGAGCAGAAAAACAAGTTGCAGCTGCAGGAGGCCAGGCTTTAGAAATGGAAGTAAGCCTCAGGGCTTTGTTTGCTCTGTGGATGATGCCTGGTTAATTGCTGGCAGTCACTGGTCTTTTGGATTTCCCTTTAGAAATATGCAAATGTAATGTAATGGGCAAAGAAAACTCAATAATGTAGGTCACGGTGGCTATGTCAGTAGCAGCAGATGTAGTAATGTTAGCAGTGGGAGCAGCGGTAGCAGAAGAGTTGACACTCGAGGAGCTGTATAGTGGATGGAAGTGGCAAAGAGTAGCCATGCTGGTGCTGATGAATGAATGTAGCTTGTTGCCCCTGCTCCACGCTGGGCTGGTTTTGTTTTGGGCATAATTGCCTGGCTTTGCCAACCCAGAGTGGTTTTGGTCAGTTAAATGTGGTCATGCTGACTGATTGCAAATTGGAAGGGAAAAAAGTGCAGCGAACAAAACATCCCAGACCGGTCAGAATAAACTGCCTGATTGTGTTCTTTGTCACATTAGTCTTTTTGCTGTAGCTAATCCTCACAGTTGTGTTCTTGCATTCCAGGGGGGGATTGGTGCATTCATGAGGGTAGTGTAGTGTCACATTGCCTGCATCCATGTTCTTGTTGCGAAGCCTCTGAAATGTCCTCCCAGCTCGTTTCATCTTTCACACCCGCCTGAGCTGTGAATGGGGCTACTCCAGATGCCTCTGCCCGCCATCAGCTGAAGCTGAGCGCTGTCTCAGTCTCACAGCACAGGGCGTGGGGGTGTGTGTGTGTGGGGGTGTGTGTGGTTGGGAGAGAGAGAGAGGCCGAGTGTCTGAGTGCTGTCAGGCTAATTTGCAGTCTAAAATGGATGTGTTAAATGGCTGGGTTATTAGCAGTGCGAATTCCAATGTGCAAGGCAGGTGCCGAACACATATAGTAACACACACTTGCGCTCTCACACACACACACGCACACACACACACACACACACACGCACACACGCACACACACACACACAGGCACACACACAGGCACACACACATTGACAGATTGCCATCACCAAATGCATTTACAGGGCACCTTTCGTAATTGTTTTCAGGGAAGTGTTTTTTATTTATTGAATGTATTTCCCATTCACCGTACGCATGAGGCTCAGTAGGTGATTGCCCTGCAGTGCTCTAATCCCTCTGACTGGCATCAGACAGCCAGTGCTCATTCTCACCTCTCTCCGCCCTTTTTTTCTTCTTTCCTTTTCCGCACAGACCTGGGCTCCCTGTCCTGGGACGACCTGGAGAATGATCTTCCGGATGAACTCATCCCAAACGGCAGTGACCTGGGCCTCCTGCCCTCCTCCAACGGCGGAGGCACCGGAGCAGCAGGTCCTGGTGGTGGAGGAACGGGCGGCGGGGGTCTGGGCGCTATGATGCCCGACGCCGCCGCCAAGCACAAGCAGCTGTCTGAGCTCCTGCGAGCAGGCAGCAGCGGTGGCAGCTCCAGCCTGCCCGGGGGCCTGGGTGGCGGTAATGCTGCGCCCGGGGGCGCCACCCTGGGGGGCGTGCAGCTGGGAGCCCTGGGCAAGAGCCCCCTGGGCCACGGCTCGCCCTCGCACTCCTCCCCTCAGCCGCCCAAACCTGGCAGCGGTGCCAACGGCGGGGTCCAGGCTGCCAACAGCAACGCCAACAACGGCGGCGCCAACGTGGCCATGGGATTCAACCAGGCCATGCAGGCGCACGGCATGCAGGGCCAGGTGCTGAACGGGACACTAGGCCCAGCCGGACGTGGCCGGGGGGCCATGCAGTACCAGGCCCAGGCAGCGGTGGGCGCCGCTGGAGCAGGGGGCACGGTGGGCAGCGTGCTGGCAGAGACGCTCACGCAGGCTGCACTCAACGCCCAGCAGGCCAGCAACATGAACAAGGTAAGAGGGCCTGCCTTTACATTTATTTCTGTGCTGTTTTTCTATGTATGTAGCTGTTTGAATTAGTGCTGTCAGTTAAACGCGTTATTAACGACATTCACGCAAACCCATTTTAACAGCGTCATTTTTTTATCGCGAGATTAACGCGAGATATTTATTTATTTTTTAGATTAACGTTCTTTTTGGCCTCGCAAACTGTGTTGTAGGCTAACATTACGGTTTGATTGAATGGTGAGCGCGATACGGCGAAATGGATGATAAAAAGCTTCTGAATGGAAAGTTTACTTTTAAAAGTTGTGTTGTGCAAAGAAGCGAGCTTCACTGTTGTCTGAATGTTAACAGGCTGCTGGCTGAAAGCAAAGAAGTACATTTACATTTAGTCATTTAGCAGACGCTTTTGTCCAAAGCGACGTACAAGGGAGAGAATAGTCAAGCTACGAGCAATAGAACCTGGTGTAACAAGTAGTAGGCTTACCTTTTATTGGTAACCTAACTGTTACGGTTCATTGTTTCTGAAATAAGAGGCCTGACTGCTATGTTCCCAGCAAACTTGAAAAAAAGAAAATATTAAGCCATGGTTTAACTGCACTATAGGCTGAGTCCTTGTTTACCTGAAATGTGCACTTTATAATTTTATTTTGTACCGCCCTGTTTGGCAATGTTGGTTTTAAAATAAAAATAAAATGATGGAAAAAATTAATAAATGAAGGGAGATTTTAGAATAGATAAAAATTTGCAATTAACCGCGATTCATTTTGAGTTAACTATGACATAAATGCGTTTGAATGTAACTACATGTCTCCACCTCCCCCTGACCTTTGGGAAATGGAAATGATCGTAGTGCTCTCTGCTCACTATTCCCTTGGTTTATAGGGTGTGCACAATTTCTCTTGAAACAAAAAAATTGGTCAATTGTATTTATTGATTGTTTAATCAATCAATTAACTAATTGATTAATGAATGCATTTTTTTCTTGACCTTCCATCCTAAATCACCATCAGAGTTAGAAAACACTGTACCTCACAAATAATAGGCGAAATGACCCATTCTGTTCCAGTAGATGGAAATGGAACCATCCGAATGAATGAACATGCCTCGTCTTGTGCTAATTGTTAAGCTCTGTTCTACCTGGCAGACTGCCTGGCTATTTGTTTTATGCTATTCATTCCTAAGATTTGTCAATGTTGCAAACAATGCTGGAATTAGTCATGTCACATTAAATTACCTTCGTCAACACTGCTGGAATTGGACCCATTCTGTGCCAGCTTGGGCGTTGAATGGCTTAGGTCTTTGTTTTACCGTCGCCTTGTCTAATTCACTCAAGCTTTTATTTATTTACTCGTTTTTTTGTTTTTACAAACGTGATTAATTGTTCAGTTAACACGTCTGGGGACGTTTTCAACACCTCTTAATAAACGTCGACACTGTCTTGTTTCTGTGCTGTCGGTGCCTTTTTACAGTCGGCGTTAAAACAAATAGAAAGATTCTCGCCCGGGAGTCTCTCAGTGAGCTCTTTATGCAAAACAAGCTCGAGGTGAGTGGGAGAGATGTCTTCGGGATGTCGACCTGTTCATTTGTTTGGCAGTTTTCCATAGTGTAAGGCTGGAGGAATTTATAGGAGTTCTTTAAAGTGATACTCCTGGCTGATGTCAGCAGGGGTGCAAACTCGTCACCTTTCGGCGAAATTTGCCGTTTTTGATCCAAAATAGTTAATTTGTGTGATTCATGTAGATCTGCAATACAAATATTTTTATGGGGGGGGGTCCTCCAAGTAATCTGCGAACGCAAGCTGTCATGAATATTTTTTTCAAGCTTGTTCGTTTGGCCACCATGACAGGCACGCTTTTTATTTTGCGTCTGTTCGAAATGGTGGTTGGGTTGGCCTGTGCCCGTGCAACATTCAACACAGGAATGTTTATGATTAAACTGTTAACAGAGCACAAAATTGTTTACAACAGCACAAAGTTCTTTATAGATCTAGCCTCATAATTTTGTTGTCAAAGTGCACCAGATTGATGCATTGAACTTTAAAATGTGCAAAATGTTCTTTTATATAAAATATATTCCCCGAGGAGCATGCCCCGGACCCTCCTAGGGGTTTCGCATCGTTGTCACCTTTTTCATCCCTGATGAGTTTGCACCCCTGGTCAGTCTTTTGCATACTGTTGATTAAGACTGTAGTGTGGGACTCCAGAAATAACAGCAGTTTATGTTGAAAAACACCTTTTAAAATGTTCAAGGTCAGGGTAGCAGGTTTAGACAGAGAAAAATGCACAGCCCGTGTCTTGTATACAGTTATAAAAGCATATTTACTGTAGTCCATATACATTGTGTTGACAATTAACTGGCATGTCTGCCACGTGGCAATCACCCAACCCTTGTATCTGTAAGATCACAAGTAAATCTCCCCAAAGCCAGCTGGCTATAGAGATGCAGATGTAGCAGCTTTAGCGTCCACTGTGTTTAGTTTCAGATAAAGGAGGTCATCTTGCCAACCGCACACTCCTAAAGTCTCATTAGCTTACCAGTTTTAGACCAAATCTCTGTAAACCACTTAAAGAAAAAAACCTCTGTAAACCACTAAAAGACAAACTTTGCTTGCAGACATCAGTAACACAGTTTCCAATAATAATAAAAAAAATCATCATTATGCTATAAAACATTCTTACGTTTTCACTGGGGTTTTCCAACCTGGGCAACAAAACTGTTGTGAATAGCCTGGGCTCCTTGAGGGTCCATCACATGATCACATACCGTCAAAATGAATTTGAGGACGACATTAAAGCTAGATACCTACAAAAACCAATCTCAAAAAACGGTTGAAACCAGCATATTGTGGCTTTAAATAAAGAGATATCAAGCCGCAAAGATCTTTTCACACCTTATAGCCCCTCAGTAAAGGGACTTAACTATGAGCACATAATCATTTCTTGGACAGTTTGGCACCAGTATTGCCCTTATAATGCACAGAGAATTGGTGTAACAAACAGATTAGTTCTAGGCAAGCGCATCTGGCATAGTCCCTTCCCCGGCGGGTTTGCTAATCATTTCATGATTTGTCCTGCCCTGGCCTCCATTGTTAGAAGTTTGCCATGAGTGAGGAGACGGCAGGCTGTGTGTCTGTCTGACTGAAACACTCACACCCTCACAGGAAGTCAATAGGAAGCAATCAGGCCTCGTCACACACGCTCTGACTGTCCTCATTGCCGAGGACAGGGGCCCCGTATCACGCTGAGAGGTGTGTGTGTGTGTGTGTGTGTGTGTGTGTGTGTGAGAGAGAGGCAGAATGCAGGACACACATGAGGAAGAGAGAGTGAAGCTTAATTTATGGCCGGCCTTTTACGCTGACACGCGGAACCCCTTGCGTCGTTGCGAACCCCCTCCGAGCACCTCTTGCGTGCGTGCGTCTCCCAAATTTTGTAACTATCCGACCAGTCGACGCAAGCTGCAGATTGATTCAACCCATGCTGTTTACCTTCTGGGTAGTAGTGTACATTAGATGGCTGGCTCAGACACCTCGCAAATCCCCTCAGACATATTTTTCAGTTACAATAGCGGGGTTTTTACATTGCACAGTGTCTATTTCTCTGTAAGTTTAAAAAAATCTAAGCAAAAAAAAAAGTCAAACGAACAACTACGGAGTTTGGTCCGCCATCTTCTTTGTGAATTACTTTGCGACCCCGACCAACTGACATGGAACTATAAACGTTCACGAGTCCGTCGAAGCAACTGCCTGACCATGCAGTCGTAGAAGCATATTTCAGCCTTGAGATGGATAAACACTAGAGATCTGGTTTACTGGTTGCCGAGAGAGAGAGAGAGAGAGAGAGAGAGAGAGAGAGAGAGAGAGACAGAGAGACAGAGAGACAGAGAGACAGAGAGACAGAGAGACAGAGAGACAGAGAGACAGAGAGAGGATGTGTGATTATGTGAGATGTAGGGAAAGATGGGATGGATGATGGACAGGTGGGCGAGGAAGAGCAACAGAGTGGATGAGATGAAAGATTCCTCAAATGCCTGACACATCAGACAGGTTATCGCAAAAGTGTGCTAGACAGCTTCTTTTAACATGGAGGAAGTGAAAGTGTCACAGCCTTCAAAAGAACGCTTATGTAAACAGTTCTACCTGAGCGGTGGCCCAAGCTTAATTTCACCTTTTGAAACGGAGACTTTTCGCAGCCATATATTAGGAACTGCATGGGAGACGACCACAGGTCCCATCAGCATCGAGAACTTCTTTTAAGTTGTACTTTGTGTTCTTTGTGAAACTGTGTGAAAGTGGCACTAGAGTCGTAATGAAACCAGCTGTGGTTTTCCTTGCTACTGAATGCGGGCTGAAGTCCTGTGAACTGCAGACCCGCACACGTTTGAAGGCTGTGCTGAGGTTTCCATCTGTAGTGTGGTGTTCGTAACTCTCTTGTACACCTTGTTCTTACCCTCCATTTGACACCCACTCATTACGCACAGACACGTCTAAGGCAGGGCTCCCTATCTGATATTGAACACCACACACACACACACACACACACACACACGTACGTCTTTCTCATCCTCAGGTCTTGCAGAAACAGTTATTTATACAGTGCAGGTCTTAGGTTTAAGACCTGGTAGTCTCGTCTAATCGCCGGTATAACTGAGCCGTTCCTCAGGGATGCATCCTTCACTGCCACACCACACAGGGCCATCCATCAGACATCCTTCATACCTCTCCATCAAAGGCCTGTTTACCACCTTTATCCATCACACACACACAGCAGTCACAGGGCATCCATCACAGACACATCACACAGTCATCACTGATGAATCCATCATAGTGGCTGCTATCACACACCTATATGTCTACCGCAGACATGTAGTTGGCCCCACACGTTGCCCGTCTATTTTTGTATACTCTGGATCTGTTATCATGAATTGACACAGTTTCAGCTTAAGAAAAAAAACCTTAGTCAGAGCCCTAGTTTTGCTGCAGATTTTCCCCTCTCATCAGATACACGGTGTTCTTGAGCAGACAGCTGCTGAGCAGTCTGCACTCAAGGCTGTTCCATTCTGCCTGGAGTGGCTCTGTCTGTCTGCCGTCCGGCTCGGGAGACAGTCCTAAGGCTACATTCACACACACACACACACACACACACACACACACACACACACACATACACTCTAATGCGTTTTGGTTTTAAAACGCATCACTTTTGCTTTTGCTATGTATAGGCAGGGCTCTACAGTGTGACCATTTCACTCGCATATTTGAGTAAGAATGTCTGTGCCTGCTGGTCTGAATACAACATAAGAAAACTACACTAAGCAGACTCTACTCACTTTGTTTCCGGAAACCCGCATATGAGGCGTGACGCGTCCCTGTGGCATTTACGCTGCAGGAGTGCTTTCATAGGGATGAGTCCAGTCACAGCCAAGCAATCCGTACACCGAACAGTACTGTCAGCTGCTGGCAGACGAGTGGCTATGTCAATTTAGGAAGCTGTTTGGCAATTGATGTGCTGTATATTGGTGAAAAAACGGTCAAGGCAAACAAGGTACAAAGCCTGTCCAAAAGAATCTTAACTATGTACTGTATGAACTTGAGCAACATGTAAGCTTAAACCTTACTATAAGTTATAGATATATCATATATGTCTATGATAATTGCTGCTAGACACTCACTGTTCTTGTGCTCCCACAGCTCATTCTCTTTGAAATACTGGAATAGTGCCTCTTTAACTACTAATAATTGACAATCATTGAGAAAAATGACCATATAGCCATATCTCATATGCGGCAGCTACTAAAGCTAGCTTTGTTTATTGTTTCCATGGTAACATGAGCCGTCTCAGAATAATTCGCTTTTCAGTCGGCCATTTCTGATATGCAGCACATGAAGGTACGAGAACGGAGGGCAAAGAAAACGGTGCATGATTTGTATGCTTGGCTATTTGCAGATTCTGTTCCATTTTTCTCAATGATGGTCAATTATTATTAGGTAAAGATGCACTATTTCGCACTTCCTATAGTGCATTGCAATGCCGAATAAAAATCACCGGTAGCTCTGCTAGCGTCTGCCAAAAAAAAAATATATTTTATGACGCGTCGACAATAAAAATCATCGTCGACAATTTTTCACAATCGACGTCGTCGATTTCGTCGACTTATCGTTGCAGCTCTAATTGCTATGTTTCATTGTATAATAGTGACGCATTATGTTTTAGTCCTTAAAAACAGAACAGACTGTGCACCCAAAGTTCTGTCTGTGATGCTGTCTTGGTGCTCAAGTTCTTCCGGATTGGGTCTGATCAATCACGATGTATCCTTCCCTGACTTCGTCAGACTACTTGTCACGTGTCCGTTTTCTGGAAGTGTGGAAGTGTTAGTATGGACAGATTATTGCTGATATTTCTTGTCTGAACGGAGATCGTTTTAGTCTTAAAATTCTGTTTTAAAACTAAAATGTATTAGTGTTGCAGTAGCCTAAGATTTGGTGCTCACATTGTGGAGTTCCCCACTGCTCTGCCCGTGTGTTGGGAGGGAAAGGGGGGCTTGGAGGAGTGTGGGTAAGGGGGGGGGGGGTGTAAGAGGAGGAAAGGAGGCCGAGTGGAGTGCCTTAGACTGAAGCTGCGCTCAGCTATGTGTGTAAGCTCCCCCCCGCCCCCCGCCTGCATTCTGCCTCTCAGCTGGGCGTCTATCCACCCAGCCGGCCGGCAGTCCGTCAGCGGCACACAGGCAGCATCCCGACCAGCTGCGCCGGAGACAAGGACGAGGGGTGGGGGTGAGGGAGAGGAGGAGGGGTGACGGGGGGCCCTTCAGCTCTCCAGATTTCCCTCTTTCTCTCTCCCTCCGGGTGAGGAGAGGAGACAGATGGGGGCTGCCAAAAGCGGACGGTCGGTCCAGACAGCCTGCACCTCCACGCGGCTGGCCCTCTGTCAGAATGCTCTTTAAAGAGCGGGGAGGTGTGTGTATGTGTGTGTGTGTGTGCAGGGACATGAATAGGCATTGGGACTTGGAGTGAGTGGCTTGTCTGGAGTTTTTGAAATGGCTCAGGAGTGATACTGCTTGCTTTTATCCAGAGAATTTTGAAAACTTTGAGATGGTTCAAGTTGGTTGACTTTGGCAACATAACTGCCCCGTTAAGATTGTACTCTAAATTATACCCCATTTTATATTGGTAAATGTAATATTTTTTGTTTGTTGAGACAATTTTAGTATTTCTTTTAAGTACTACTGAAGTACCACTTCTACCAAAAATATCTGCAATAAAGACATTTGACATCCAATCTTAAGACATGATGTATCGCATTCCAGATAAAAAGAAAAGCATCGATAATCAATTGTTTGTCAGAGATCACCCGTATCTGTATTCTCTTGATTAGCAAGTTGTTTTCGATAGTGAAAAGGACCCTTTTGACTGTGATGACATTCCCTGTTTAGTTCATTTAGAATACTATACTCTCCAACATTCCTCAATGGTGTCAAGAATTCCTCCACTCAAGTATTGTGTTGACCAGCATTTTAGAAGACAGGACTTGGGAGTTGATCTATTTCATGACCATTCAAGTTCTCCAACCTTCCTTAGTCGCCAGCTACACCTCAGTCTAGACAAAAGCAGGTATATTACCACTTTCCTGCTAAATGTCTCAACCTTTCTTGACCTTCTATTTTGAGATTTGCACTGAAGATATTTTCAGTGTCAAATACAACTATCGGGTCCCAAATGTTTCTTTCCCATTGGAAAGAATTAGTATTGGATACCCACTACCATTCAAAAATTTGGAATCACCCAGGAAATTCTATGAAAAGTCACATTTGTACCCATCAAATAAGGTGCTAAGAAAATATAGACATTGACAAAATCAGGTATGGCAAGGCGATGGAGTCATGGTAACATTGAGTTATAGCCTTCCTTGTTCCTTTTACTCTGTAAAAATGAGTTCACCAGCACCAGAGTATCCCCAGACCATCACACCTCTGCCGTGCAGGAGTGATGGTGCCACCATCTTTTCATTTGCTCCACGCCACACAAAATGTATTCTGTGATCCAAACACCTACACTTGGATCTGTCTGTCTACATATTCCTCCCAGTATTTTTTTCCTTTGGCAAATTTTAGCCATTTCTTTTCATTGGTCAGTCTTGGATATGGCTTTTTCTTTAAAACCCAGCAGTAAAGGTGCTATGGAATGCTGGCCCCCTCAGCAGACACTGATTTTTCATGGGTGCTATTTAATAACGCTGCCAGCTGAGAACCTGAGAAACTATTATTTGTTTGGCTTTTTTTCCCTTCCATTTTTCTTTAAGTTACAGAGAATTAGACACTTGCCAAACTAAAAAACCCATTATTGTAACCAAAAAATAGGTCTGATGTAATTTTGCGAGGTGTCTACTAACCAACTCTTTGACGTTATCAAGCTAACTACCCTGGTGTTATGTTGTCAAGCTGTTGTTGTCATAGAAACAAAGCAACTTTGTGAAGCATTTTTTGATGAAGGGCTGGGCCGGGCTTTTCTGCCAGCGATAAATGCTACGTGGACACAGTTTTTGTCTACAAATACAAGCTAACACTACCAACGGATGAATCAAAACTTCGCAAAAGCATCAAGGACACCGTTTCCAACAGTTTCATGACCTGCCTAAGTTTAACCTATTTTACGTGGACTCATACGGCCGCTGCTAAGAACTGTTTAGAAGTTCCTAGCGTTGATGGTCTCTCTTTGCTGATGTCCCCCGGTATTGCAGCTCGTAATGGAAACGCTGAGGATATTCACAGGTGCCTAAGCCTGAGCAAAAGCCTTGGGCTGGCCCGATCTTACATGGGAAAAGGCCATTTGAGTTTCTAGTGTTTTTCTTTCTTTTTCCTCCCCTGAACTCATATCTCCCTCTCTCTGTCTCTGCAGATGGGTCTGGCGGGCAGCAGCAGTCCGTTCGGGCAGGCGTATGGGCAGGGCGCGGGGCAGCAGCTGGGCGCTGGCGGGGTGAACGCCCCCCTCCAGAACAGCCTGCCTCCGTTCCCCTCTGACCTGAAGGGCGCGGCAGTCACCAATGTGGCAAACCTGGTGAGTAGCAGGGGCACAAACCAAACAGTCTCGTGGTTCATCATCAACATACTAAGCTTGGCAGTGCAAGCTGTGATCAAACAATCAACCAGACTGTGTCTCAAGATGATAAAGGATGAGTGCACAGGCGTCATCAAAATGCAGATTTGTTGCTGCAGATGTCTATTGGGCGGTTGGTGTCCCTTGTGGGTGTTCACTTAATTGTACCTGCCTTTGCCAGATTTGCTTAAAATAGTACAAGAAAATGACATTCCACTAGTCAATTACAGTTGAAAGTTGTAGTTACGAGTTGATTACCTCAGTAATTGATTCCACAGTGAAAGTACAATTATTAGAAGCATCTGGATTCATGTTCCTTGTCTCTCCCTCCTGTTCCCTCTAACCTCCTCTCACTCTGTCTCTCTCCTGCAGTCCCAGCTGCAGCAGCAGCAAGCATCTCCGCAGCAGCAGCAGATGGGTGCCGCAGTGGGCATGGTGGCACAGCAGCAGGTGGGCCTGGTGGCAGCCGGCCCAGGCGGTGCTGCCGCTGCCGTGGGTGCCGGTGGCGCTGCCGCTGGCGCCAGCGGTGTAGCCACGGGCCCCACGGCCGACCCGGAGAAGCGCAAGCTGATCCAGCAGCAGCTGGTCCTGCTGCTGCACGCCCACAAGTGCCAGCGGCGCGAACAGGCCAACGGTGAGGTGCGCGCCTGCTCGCTGCCACACTGCCGCACCATGAAGAACGTCCTTAACCACATGACCCACTGTCAGGCCGGCAAGACCTGCCAGGGTGAGTCACCAAGGGCGGGGAGCTCGGGAAGGAGGGGTAGGGGTATGTGCTGGGGAACAGAACGTGAGGTTTCTGGATTATGTGTGTGTGTGGGTGGGTGTGTGTGGGGAAGGGTAGTTAATTACTGTGTGTGTGGGGAACTGGATGAGGGCGGGTGTTGGAACATGTGTGGGTGTGCCAGTGTGCAGTATGTGGAATAGCTGGATTTGGGTGCAGGTGTGACTGGCTTGTGTTGTTGTTTGTTTATGTTTTATTGATAGCTGGGAAAGGGTAGTGAATTGTTCTTTGTGTGCGTGAAACTGTGCAGTAAGATATTGGAAAGTGTCTGTGCGGGAGAGGATTGAAACGAGTATCTTGGAGTATTGTGGATAAATCAAGCTTTAGGAGCTTGAGCCACCATGTCTTTGAGTTGAGAAATATTCCACCACAGTCATTCTGGTCTGTTATGTGGGTTGTTTTGTGGGTTTGCTGCTTAAAGGGTTGTTAATGGTTGGTGTAATTAACATTTTTAATGCGACAGTTTATGGCTGTCATCTTGCTTAATTAGTGTCACATGTGCAACCAATTGTTTTGTGAATGAGCTGAATGGATTTAAACCCCTTCAGTACTTTTATCTTTTGGACAATGTTATGCTGAGGCATCTGAGGTCTTTTTGGCCATTTGGCTGACGGCACACACAATATGGACAGGACCAAAGAAGTCCACACATTTGGTAAAGCAGTACCTTAACACTGATGTACTAAAGGAAGTGTACCTTAACACTGATGTACTAAAGGAATTCAAGTTCAGCTTTCAGCCTCTGAGACTTTTTTTCCTGTTCTGTGAAAGTCCTGTAAACCATTGTGCTGTTTTATCAGTCTCTTAAACGGCTCCTTTTATAGGCGAATGGTTGCACGGTATGACTAGGGAGCATTTCTTTGAGTCATGATCTCGCATGAGAGCCAGAGATTCAAACGTGCCTTCACGTGCCAACGTGGATCTTTTCTGGACATGCGATCTGTGTTTTGACTAAAGACGCTAAATCAAAAGGCAATCGTTTCTGTATCATAATCTGTCTCAGATTAACCTGGGCTTTGTATAACTCCTCACAAAGATATGACTATGGCGATGAACTCAACTCGGCCTTTAGCCTGGGAATGTAATATCCCTTGTTCTGGCGAGAAAGCAAACATCACGCTGGAAAAACCAGTGCAGACGATGATTATCACAACATCTGTCTGATGAACTGCTTCATCTGTGGAATGGAAGCCGTGTGTGAAACAGGAAGCAGATGTGGAGACGGGGACAGATGTGGAGACGGGGACAGATGCTCTTGTAGATGGCATGAGGGAGCCCTGGCTAATTGAGACGTACGGCTTTTCATTGCTCCCCATTGCTAACAGAGAAAGGACCACAGCTTTGTTTTTTGGGTTTTTTTTTCTCCCCTCCCCTCGATGTGCTGCTACAGAAATTGTCTTTGTGTCGACTTAGTGAGAACATGGCGTTACCACCGCAGGAAACTTTTTGTTCTGACTAAAGCTGGAGAGCCAGATTTCACACGCACACACACACACACACACACACACACACACGCACACACACAGAGAGAGGCACGCGCTCCGAGGCTAAATCCACGCCCGAGGTGTGTGCCAGCTCATTTCCCCTCTGGTTGCTGCCGCACACGCCGCCTGGATCACCTGCCTCTCTCTTTCTTCTTCTCCTCTCCGCCGGCGCTCCTCGAGCTCTCCTGCTGCTGCGGTCGCTTACGGGGCTTCTAAGCCCCTCGGCAGCAAGCGAGCGCTAAGGGCGGAGGCTTTATTAGAAAATGGAAGGAGACGCGAGAGCGGTTCAGAGATTGCGGGATCCAGCAGACGAGGAGAAAGACAAAATGGAGTGTGTTGACATCAGCTTTTTAACCAGCGGCAGTAAAGCGTTCAGCTCCAGAAAGTAGAAGGCCAGGCCTGTGGTGTTTTTTTTTTGGGGTCTGTTTTGCCCAGCAAAGCTGATTTTTGCTTGTTTTTGTTCTCCATCGTGCTTGAAGAATTACAGTCATTAGCAAAACCACATGTCTGATGTCAAGCGCTGAAGACAGACATTCACAATTCAGCGCTTTACGTCTGGGGCAACTACTGCAACTTTACATCTCATGTCTGAATGGCAAGGGGGGGTGTGGGGGGTGGATGAGTTTGACTGATGATTGTTTATCACAGAGATGCTTACTGACAGAATGTGATTTAAGGCACCTCGTAGTTAACTAATCCAGAATGTGCCAGTGTTTGCACGGACATGCCTCTCAGCTGGGCCTCCACTTGGTCCCAGATCCTACGGGGTTTCTTGGCTGTCACAGCCGGAGCGCACACTCTGTTGCTTGGCCTGAGAGATTCACAGAGAAGAGCGGGGTGGGGTGCGGAGGGATGGAGGGAAGGAACCCAATCCTCCAGGAAGTTGTCACGCTTCCCTTGGTGGCCAAACTCTGCGTGTTCCCAGTCATGGTTCGACAGCAGGAGGGGTGTGTGTGTGTGTGTTGCCTGCGTCTTTGTGCCAGTGTGCCTGTCTTATGACATGCCCAATCAGACTAGCATCCAGCATACCCAACAAGTGTCTTGGGGGGGCCTCGTTGGTATGGGTTTGCTTTTATCTACACAAGTGTTACTCCTCAGTCTTCAGTTCGTGTGGATGTTTCATTCTTCATTGTTGGTACACCAGGACAGGAAGGGCTAGTGTAGCTGGTTCACCCCATTTCCCCCAAGATCAAGTGTTGTACTGCTGTAGTCTGCTGGTTAACGTGTGCATGGGAGGTCGTGTCTGAAGGTGTATTTGTTTCTAATCTCGTTCTCTCTCTCTGCAGTGGCTCATTGTGCGTCCTCCAGGCAAATCATCTCTCACTGGAAGAACTGCACGCGGCATGACTGTCCTGTCTGCCTGCCGCTCAAGAACGCCAGTGATAAGCGCAACCCCCAGTGTAAGTCTCCCTCTCCTCCTCCTCCTCCTCTCTGTCTCCCTCTCCTCCCGTCTGTCTCGCTCCTCCCGTCTGTCTCCCTCCTCCTGTCTGTCTCCCTCTCCTCCCGTCTGTCTCCCTCCTCCCGTCTGTCTCCATCTCCTCCTGCCTGTCTCCATCTCCTCCTGCCTGTCTGCTCTCCCCTCCCTCTTTGTTTCTCTCTCTTCCTATCTGTTTCTCTCTCTGTCTGTTGCCATCATGGCCACCAGCAAATTTTAACAGGACCCAATCTCCCAGAACAGGCCCAATTGGGAGGCTGGTAGTTGCACTCTACTGCAGGGGTGTGTGTGTGTGTGTGTGTGTGTGTGTGTGTGTGTGTGTGTGTGTGTGTGTGTGTGTGTGTGTGTGTGTGTGTGTGTGTGTGTGTGTGTGTGTGTGTGTGTGTGTGTGTGTGTGTGTGTGTGTGTGTGTGTGTGTGTGTGTGTGTGTGTGTGTGTGTGTGTGTGTGTGTGTGTGTGTGTGTGTGTGTGTGTTAGTTTCTCCTGACAAATGAGCCTGCGTCCCTGCTGAGTTTGGAGTCGTCTGCTGAACACACACTGACTCATGAACGAGAGAGGGTAAGGGAGGGAGAAGAGTAGAAGGAGGGAGAGTAAGACAGAGAAGGCGTCAGGGAGGGGATTCAGACGCTTCCACCGTGGCATTTTAAATCCCTCTACTACCACAGCTCTTGTGTTCTCTCTCTTTCAATCTCTCTCTCTCTCCCTCCCTCCCTCTCTCTCTGCGGAGCATCTTTCATCACGCCACTGAGAAGAAGGGAGGGAGAGTGAGAGAGAACTTGAGTTTGTTTCTCTTTGCTGGATTTATGTGCTGGTGACCAGAGGCTTTCTGCTGATGCAACTGTCGTCACTGTATGATTTATTTTTCTTTTTTTCGGCCTCCTTCCTCGTTCGTCTGGTTTTGGAAGGGGTCCTCAGACTTTATTGTTTTCTTTCCAAATTCATACCTTTTGTAGAAAAGTTGTTACTGATGGTGTGTCCCAAATTCTTCTGAGCGAGAATGACATGGGCTTGATGTGCTGAAGCTGGACGTGAGTTTTAATCTATCTTTCTGCCCTCCTCCCCCCTCTCTCTTTCTAATTCTCCTTCTGTCTAATTTCTACCCTTCATTCTTTACTCACACTCTCTCTCTCTCTCTCTACTCTTATTTCTTCGGCCCTTTTCTATCCCTTTATTTCTCTCTCTTTCTGACCTCTCTGTCATCTTTCTCTTCTCTCATATCCTCCTCCTCCTGTCCTTCCATCCCTCTCCTCTCCGCCTCCACAGCCCTGTTGAGTTCTCCCAGCGTGGGTCTGCCCAGCTCCATGGCGGCGGTGGTGGGGTCTGGCCAGCCCAGTGCGCCATCCTCCATCAACAGCTCCACCACCATTGACCCCAGCTCCATGCAGCGCGCCTACGCCGCCCTGGGCCTGCCCTACAGCAACCAGACGCCCACCACACAGACGCAGTCGCCCGGCCAGTCGCCCCACCAGCAGCAGCTACGGCCCCTCAACGTACTCGGTAAGCAGGCGAGGCCACGGCTCTCGTTTGAAGGTGGGGGGGGGGGGGGGGAGGGTGTGAACAAATGCTTAGCAAACACCCCTGGCTGCACTGAATCAGTGTCATCTTGAACATCTGTAAGTTAGGTTTCCAAAAGCACATGATGCTCCCATAAAGCTTTTGATCGACCTTATGGAGTTGATGTATGTAATATCCATTGTTAATGAATTTAAGAAATAAAACCATGAAGTGTGCAAAGCCTGCACAGGAAAACCTTCAGGTAGAGTAAAAATAGTGACACTATTTTGGTTCATTGCTGATTTTAAAATGTCGTTGTATTTGAAGTTGACTATAGTGCTAACACATCAGTGGCCTCTG
Source organism: Clupea harengus (assembly GCF_900700415.2). Lineage (NCBI taxonomy): Eukaryota > Metazoa > Chordata > Actinopteri > Clupeiformes > Clupeidae > Clupea > Clupea harengus. The sequence continues at coordinate 5,282,978 of NC_045177.1, forward strand.
AACTAACTGGAGCCATACATATCATGGAGACAGCAGTCAGAGTTCGATATATCAGTCATTGCAGCAACTTTCTCTACCTTTTGGTAGTCTCTAGAAGATCACACCCAAAAAGGCTGCTTCATGGTGATCTATGAGAACGGAAATGATAAGGAAAACCATAGCTGGAGCATGTTTTTCTTTTAATAATAGGAGGTCCTTAATCTCAGTCTTCTGTGGAAATCGGCTTGGTCACCCCTCAGAAATGACTGAGCTCAGTGATCTGAAACCAGATGTATTTGATCTGTGCTTTAGCCAAAGGGGAAGTCCAAATCAGTCGGCAGTTACATGGCCACAACACCACATTTCTGAAACCGAGGCGATTTGTTGACATTTGGTAACACTTATCGCTCAGCAACCAGTTTTCAGTCGTGTGTCTTGCACCTCTTTGCTCTTGATGCATAAATGTGTGTAGTTGCTTAAGGGAACAATAGGCAAATATTTTTGTTTCTATAATTATCCAGCAAACAGCCCAACAACACATAATGTAGTGTGTTTCTACCAAGGGTAAAACAAAAAAAAAAGCTGTGAATAAAATAGGATTTTTATTTTTATTTATTTATTTATTTATTTTTTTTAACCCTTTTACATTATGGAATGTTTTCTAGATATGGTGTCTTAACAACTGATTGGTTCTCTCTCTCCTCAGCGGGCTCGAATCAGATGAATCTGGGGGGCGGGGCGATGGGCGTGGCCACCTCGGACCCGACCAATCTGCACTCAGACTCATCACTGCCGTCCACGCTCAACAAGTGAGATCACACTCTGTGTGCTAAGACACTCAACATGCATGCATACAAACACACTTTGAAAGGACGTGCTTGAGGTAAACACATAATCTAGCTAATGTTGTGTGGTCAACTGGGTTTAGAGGCCACATGGTTCTACTGGGTTGCTACAATGAACCTTGTTCCCCTCCAGTGAAATGATGTCAACGTGACCGTATTTGGCATGCATGTGCGTATATGTATGAGTGAAGAACAGTAACATTTTCCAGCGGTACATCACCCTCCTTTAGCACCACCTCTCGTTTTTGTTTTTTAACTGGTTTTCGTCTCATTACATGATGAGCTCAAATTTTCAAAATGAAAAAAAAAAAAACATCAAAAGGGCAAAGGAACATCATACCATTGGCTCTCAAAATCAAAAGGGCAAAGGAACATCATACCATTGGCTCTCAAAATCAAAAGGGCAAAGGAACATCATACCATTGGCTCTCAAAATGAAAAGCACAGGAGTTGGGTATAGAGGGCATCTACATCACCAAATGAAGCGTCCCACAGCAGGTATATATGTCGTCATGTGACCACATCAGTCAGTTGGAAAACTGATATCACTCCTTATGAAAGACTGTTGGCTCAGCTTGTCCTGTGTGACTGATCTGTGTGTGTCGTGACTGATGTGACTGATCCCTGTGTGTGTGTGTGTGTGTGTGTGTGTGTGTGTGTGTGTGCGCGTGTGTGTGTGTGTGCGCGCTTGCAGTCAGCTGATGTCTGCCGACTCCGGGGTGGGCGCCACGGCGGCTCCGCTCTCGGGCCCTGGGATGCGCAAAGCATGGCACGAGCACGTCACTCAGGACCTGCGCAACCACCTGGTGCACAAGCTGTGAGTGAAATATACACACACACACACACACACACACACACACACACACACACACACACACACAGACTGAAACATACATCTGCACACAGAGGTACATATTCAATTCCGTTTTATTTCTTTATCGCCTATAGCAATTGAAATGGTCTCTAGGCACTTTACAGAGCCCAGAGCCTGAACCCCCCAGAGCCTGAACCCCTAGAGCAAGCTCTAAGGAGACAGAACCTCAGTTCAAAGGGGGGACCCATCTGCCTCGGGCCGGCCGGTTAGAGAGCTGGAGATGAGGGGGAGGGGGTCATATGTACATGATGCATACAGGATTTCATGAAACATAAAAGAAGATATATATATATATATATATATATATATATATATATATATGCATGAAATATACAGATCTAATAGTGGATACAAATGGAGAGAGCCAGCATTCAAGGTATTGGTTGTAAAGCAGCTTAGTGTCCTCATAAGGATAAGCAGGGCAATGAAGCAGAAAACTATGTCAGTGACATTTGTTGCATTCTGGCATTTTCTTATTACAGGTGAATAGTCTGGTATACAGTATGTATTCAGAGCAGAGGAGACTTTATATCCAGACCAGCACATGTCTTTCACTCAAAGTGAGCATGTGCATTCATTGACATAAATACATGTGGAAATATGCACATGGTCCTACTCGCTTATGCAACTATACACTCATTCAGTTTGTGGTGCACATTTCAGGAATCTCTCATCACTTTCTGGTAGATAATAAATAAATAGTATCTTAGGTGGCGGTTTATTTGACCAGTTTTGACCTTAATACACAGCATTAGACTAGTCAAATATTAGTTCTAAGGTTTTTTTTTTTATTTATTTAAATTTTTTTATTAAATACCCAGTGTTGTGGCTTGGATGCTTTTGGCTTCAGTAACCCTAATATCGCCATCGGTGTCTCTCCCTCAGAGTTCAAGCCATATTCCCGACACCAGACCCCGCCGCACTGAAGGACCGGCGCATGGAGAACCTGGTGGCCTACGCCCGCAAGGTGGAGGGGGACATGTACGAGTCGGCCAACAGCAGGGTAGGTGCCCGTGTGTGTGTGTGAGAGATAAAATGGGAAGGAAGGAAGGAGGTGGTCGTGCGTGTGTGTGTGTGTGTGTGTGTATGTAAGGAAGTTAAGTCTGAGGTTGTTAAAGGGAGGGGAACCTTATACATGTTTCTGCAGATGACGATGAGTGAGGTGAGTACCTTACTGGAAGAGAAGGGTGTGATGCAATATGTTTACACAGACCACATCCTCATGAATTGGCCAGTGAGGTCATAGCATCGCGTGTGCAGAAGGCATACATGACTTTATTTTATTTCTGTGTTTACTGATGTTTTTGTTTGTTTTTGCAGGATGAGTATTATCATTTCCTGGCAGAGAAGATCTACAAGATCCAGAAGGAGCTGGAGGAGAAGCGGCGCTCGAGGCTGCAGAAGCAGATCATCAATCAGGCGCCGCTCAACTCAGCCCAGCAGCCACCCAGGCCTCCAAGTGAGTTACTCACACACACACACACACACACACACACCCAGCCAGCCAGCCAAACATAAGTCACCTAACACCTAACCTAAATGGGTCACACACACAAACACACACACAGTGTCAACATTGCCTAGCAGCCACCCTACAGGCTTTTAATTGCTCCATATACATACAACTTCCTTCAACCTAGCAGCAGGTCAACAGAGTTAAGAGTGATTCACTCTCTCACACACACACACACACACACACACACACACACACACACACACACACACACACACACACACACACACACACACACACACACACACAAATACACATTCAGGGGCACATCTACTCACCCTAACTGACCTCCCTTTACTCTGTGTTTGTTTTGCTTCAGTATCATTTCTGGCAAGTCTTTTTGCTCGGTGCTTTCTCTACACCTCTTGCTGGTTCTCACTCCTCCTCTTCCTCCTTCTCCTCTTCCTCCTCCTCCCACTCTTCAGATGGACCTATGCCTATGCCCAATGTGCCAAATCAGATCTTGAATCGCATGCAGGTCTCTCAAGGTACTCTACCCTCCTCCCGCTACGGCTGGTTCTACTGCTGCTTCACCTCCTCCTGCTGCTGCTTTCACTGCTGTCTCTGTCTTTGTCTGAGGCCCTCTGTCTTGCCAATAAGCGTTTTGCTATGTTGACCTTGTGTGCGTTGTCATGGTTGTCATGATTGTGTGTTTATACGTCTGTCATTGTGTATTAGAGGCAATTAGAGAGCCTGTTTGCGCATGCTTTAGAAAGTAGATCTGTGTATGGAAATGTCAGCTCTTTGATGGGTTAGCGTGTGTGTGTCCCATTCTGTTGAATTCCCACAGATGCCATGTGGGTACAGGTACACCTTTTGATGTGCTTGGTGTCAGGTTGCTCCTGAGGAAAGTGTATGCTTGTGCTTGCAAAGCTCAACGCATTCTATGGGGTCTATGTACGCATGCCTGCTCATGTGTTAGTATGCATTAGTGTTTGCATTTCAGTGTAAGAGGATATGTTTGTGCGTGTCTCTCAACGTCTTCTCTGTCCGTGTGTGTCTGGCGCAGGGATGAACCAGTTTAACTCCATGGCCATGCAGAATGTGCAGATGACACAGGCGCCCATGGCCGCCCGCGCAGCCTCCCCCATGAACCACCCGCAGCAGATCAACATCAGCTCCGTCCCTCCGGTCAGTACCCTCTCCTCTCCTCTCCTCTCCTCATCCCTCCACTCCACTCAAATCTGCTTACTCACCCCATTTTACTGTCGCTCTCTGTTGGAGTCTTCATTCTGTTAAATCTTTTGCCTTATTTTTGTTTTTGCTTCCTGTCTGTTCTGTTTATTCTCCTCCACCGCTGTGATGATGACGACAGTAGTTTGACGTCGTACATGGCAATTACTTGTCTGTTTCGATTCCGTTTTGTTTTAATGCATTATTAAATCGTCTCACTTCCTCTATTGTTTTGATGTCACTGCCTGTCAGATCAAGTTGTCACACTTTGCGAGTTCAAGTATTCTGACAGATTTGTGTCTCAGATGACATTTGAGATATAGTCGATTTCATCTCTTACATGGGATGTGTGTCAGTTGATGTCGGCTCAATGGGACTGAAATTCCACTTGTATGCCAAGTTCAGTACTATTAGATACTACTAAGGATAGAGTGTTTGCATTCAGTTCCCACTCAAATGTTAGGGCTCTTACCTGCTGCCCAGTATAGTGTGTTTGACTCCAACCCTGCCTGTCTGTGCTGTGCTCAGCTGGGGATGTCCCCTACGCGGATGCCCCAGGGCCAGGGCATGATCGGGGGGCACGCCGGAGCCATGGTGGGCCAAACGGCCAACCCGGCGCAGTTCCTCAATGCCAACACGGCCATGGCGGCCACCGTGGGGCTGGGCCAGACGGCAGCGCAGGCAGCAGTCACACAGGTGAGCGGGTGCACAGGGACCGTGCACACACACACACGCGCACGCACGCACGCACGCACACACCAATCAGTCACACACTCCTTTTCTCTTTCTCTCATGCTCGCTCTCTCTCTCCCTCTTTCTCTCTCCATTGTCTTATTCACTGTTTTTCCTCATACTCTCTGTTGCTCTCTCAGTCAGACTGACACACACACACACTCTTAACACACATGCACATTCTCCTTACATGTCTGCTGTGGAATACTTCTGTGAACATCTGAATGTCCCTGTCATTGACTTGTACATAAAGAAAACCCACCTAAGCGGACGCAGTGTAATTATGATATGTTGTATATGCTTTGATGAATGGTGCTCCACACCAGTGAGTGAGCTCACCCTGTCCCTCCGGCAAGACAAAGTTTTACTCAGGCATACTGCAGTCATGTCCAAAGTCAAAGTATGCCACACCACAAACATATTCTTATTAAGCGTATGGGTTAGGAGACGACACAAACACATAAGCTGAAAGTAGAGACTTATCGCCAAGCTCTTAATGTTAGTAGGCAATTGCGAATATATATATTAGACTGCTATCACACCTTCACAAAAGTGTCTTTGCACCTCTACGTGCATCCGATATAAAGTCATGGCTTGACCTTTTCTTGTGAAAAACTCCTCACACTGGGTCTTAACTTTGTGAATTGATCTGCACACTCCAAGGATACGAATGGATAAAAAAAAAAAGTCAGTCAGATTCCATTTAAGCCACCAGATTTTATATATGGTCACGCCCAGCTCCATGAAGATAACCTTAGGTGACCCTGACTGTTTGTACAGCACCGTCTTGACATTCATTAACCTTGAAGACTGTTGCGGAGGAGTTTAGCCAACGCACTCAAGACCAGTCTGTGTTTTGAAAAAGCCAGTAGCCGTGTTTCTTCCATCAGGCCAGATGCGGGTGAACTAGTACGTGCCAAGGCAGTTACATCCTTTGGGCTACCGGACTGCAGATCACCCTTGGGCCAATTATGGGTTGACTGGTGCTTGAGGCAGTGTGAAGGGTGGGGTAAGCGGAGTCAGGTTAGAGAGGTTCAGTGCCAAAACAAGATGGTCACACTTAACAAATAATTAAAATAAAAAAATGGGAATATCTAAAGCTGGTAATTTTTGGGCTAAGAAAAAAATGCAGTGATTCACATGAACACTGGTGGATCGGATCTCAACATATTTTAATACAAATCACTACTGGCTGAAGAATCCAATGTATGGCTGTTTAATCATCCAATCTGAATTTGATGGTAATTGATGCTAATTTATCGCAAGGATCGATTAGCATCTTATGCTAGCCCACTGTGTGCTTCAAACATAATAACTGCGGCTGTAATTAGCCTGCTCTGATGTCTAACAGCAAACTATGCCTCTGCTGTTGTTAGCTGACTTATGTTAAAGCGTCTTCAGGCTATTGCTAAAGTAACTTCTGTTCCAGTACGTGACAGTTTTAAGCAATAGAGGAGTCTGCCGAATCTGTTTGAGATAGAGCGTATGCTTCATAATAGTCTTAACTGCACTTTTCACCAAGGTATTACGAGATAAAACAAACAGCCACTTCGGGTTCCATTATATTCCTTTTCTTCACTGACCCTGCTGTAGGTCATAGGTGCCTGGCATTAAGACTTTATAGCATGATGCCTTAACTTGAACTTCCCCACTTGCTTGTGACCTTGGTGGAAATTTCGAGTTGCAGAACTGCAGAGTGCTCATCAATCAAAGTCTGTTACAACTTAACAAAGTGAATTTGCCCCATTTTAGAAATATGACTCAGGCAGGCTAGACACAGTGCATGTCTTCCTTGCTTGTGAAATGGGCATGATGCGTGATTTAAACCAAGGTGGCACGTCATGGGTGGGTTGAAGGGCAAAACGGTGGGGGTCATTGGCCCGATAGTAGAAAAGCAAATGTTTTTTTCCCCAGGCCATTAGCACCGGTTGGCTCGAAGATAGCCTTAGCTCGCACTGGCCCGATAGTGGAATCACTGCTATTGATGACTGTTTATGTGCTTTATTCTTGTGTGGATTTGTGTGTACACCACATACAAAGAATATACTCTACCTTACGTATCACCTTAAGCAAAGAAGCAGACGTTAACAGTTGTTCGTGGAGAAATAAACACGCTCACATTTCTATCTGTAGACGCACACGCTAACCCATCAAATGCCATCCGCTACACTCTAACACAAATGCTTCAAGCCTGTCTCCCCCTGTTCCTATCAAGCTACAATCTTGTCTGTATCTGTGCGTGTTTGTCTGCTTTGCGTCCTCGTGTCCGTCCCTGTCTGTCTATGTGTGTGTTGGTGTTTGCGTTCCGTCCTCTCTCCCCCCAGCAGCCGCCGCAACAGCAGCCGCCCCCCAACGGCGCCGCCACTGCCGCTGCTAGCCTCCCCCTGAACGCCCTCGGCCCTCTGGGCTCGTCGCAGCTGCCCCAGGCCGCGTTGCGTGCCGCGCCGACGCCACCTTCCTCCTCCTCTTCCTCCTCCACTGCCGCTGCTGCTAGCCTGCAGCCCCCCGCGCCCCCCCAGCCGGCCACTGCTGCGGCCTCCTCCTCCTCCAGCCGCTCCTCCACCCCCACCCACCCTTCCTCCTCTGTGTCCGTGTCTGGCCCCACGCTGGACGCCGGGCTCCCCGCTCCGCAGGCGCCGCTCCAGCCCCAGCAGCAGACGCAGCCCCCCACCACTCCGGTGAGACCGCCGTCACCCCCGGCAGAAACACCACCACCCCTCCATCCCTCCCTCCCCCCTCCCTTAACCAGGATTCTCTCTCCGCTCTGAGCCGGCCCTCTTTCGCTTCGCTAAGCCTCTCCCTCCTGCCTACATTTCACAGAAAGCTTTCAAGCTTCTCCCTCTGCTTTGTCTGTCCCCCTTAACTAACTTGCTCAGCACCTTGGAGGCCTCCGTCTAAGGAAAATAGGCTTGACACGCTCGCTCACACAGCTTAAAGCGGAAGGGTTTTCTCCGCACTCCTCGCTTGAATATAGTGCTGTTAAGAAACACAAGGCAGAGTCGTCTCACTGTTCTGCCTGTGCATTCGCTTGATAACGAAGCGCACACAGACACATAAAAGTCCCTATTCACACGTACATACTTGGGTCATCTGATTACCCAAGCCGAATACAAGTTTCTGCATGTACATCCACACATGGCTGGACAGGGACTCTGAAGGAAGGCCGGTAAAAAAAAAAAGCATAAATATGTGCACTGTCTTCCAAAACCAACCTGAGACTTGAAGTTGGCTGTCCTGCCACAACAACTTAATCCCTCCCACGAGCGAGAGATGGTAGCGAGTCAATCATCAGGCTGCAGCAATCAGTAACGAAGTGCTACAATTCCGTTTATAATTTACCCATGATCAAAACAGGAGGGCCGCATCTGAAGATGCCATTTAAGTGTCACCCTGGCAGATGTCATTTTTGCTTCCTCCAGTCTGGTGAAGTCCTGGATTGTCCCATGACCAAAGTTTTGAGCACACACTGAAGGCATGAGAACCTGAGTGTGTTTGGCCTGGTCTGGAATGGCACATGACCCAAGCACACAGCCCCAAGTTTTATGAGTCTGACAGTCCCTGCTCCAAGGACGCCTGAGTGAAGTCTGTGTAACTGCAGTGCCCTTAGGTAATACAGGTGTGCTCAGCTAGCCAAGAGCGCCACTGATGACATCAGGTCAGGTAGGCTTCAGGAGAGTGAGTGAGGAGCCCTGACATAAGGGGTTGTGGCATTATTTCAAGTCTTTAAAGACGTACCACTACCGTGAGAGGTTCTGTAGAACAGTATTGCCCAGTATTGGTAACAGTATTGGTATTCCCCCCTCCCCCCTCCTGTATGTTCTGCTTATTGCAAAATTCTCAAGTGCTGTCAAATGCAAAAACATGACACATTAGCTATACCGTAGTTCTGACCGCTGTCTTTCTCTTCTCTGTCTATCTGTCTTGCTCCCACCACCTGTCTGTCTCTCCTGTGCACACACACACACACACACACATTCCTCCCTCTTCCTCCTGTATCTCTCCTGCTCAGCTCTCCCAGACAGGTGCCAGTCTGGACAACAGGGTGCCCACCCCGGCCTCCACGGCCAGCGCTGACCTGCCCACTGCCAGCGAGCCCAAGGCCGAGCCACGGCATGACGAGAAGGACTTCCACCCGGCCGGCATCAAGATGGAGCCCAAGAACGAGCCCAAGATGGAGGTACAGGAGAAACTAGGAGATCGACGTGTGGCAGCATGTATCTGTGACTAGGCAGGGTAGAAGAAGCCAGGCGCCCTTAAGACGGGGTTTGAGCTTGGTTCTGGCATTTGTGCTTGTTCCAGGGAGTTCAGGCCTTGGGCTCTATAAAGCAACTTGACACAACTGTTAATGGTGTTGATGGCATACAAATATATACACACACAAAACACACACACACACACACACACACACACACACACAATTGAATTGAGTATAGTTCTTCTGCTGAGTCTGAGGTTTTGGTAGGGATATTCAATCAAGTCATATTAATCTTGTGTATTTTGTGGCCCTGTTAGACTGAGGAAGACTCCGGGTCTCTGTCGGTGAAGAAGGAGGAGCAGAATGGTGGGGAGACCAAGCAGGAGCCCATGGAGCTGGAGGAGAAGAAGGTGGACATAAAGGCCGAAGCCAAAGAGGAGGAGGAGGCCGGGGCCAACGGCGCGGTCGCGTCTTACTCACCCACCCAGTCTCGCAGGAAGAGTGAGTACAATCAGCTGCACACGTACCTGGACATGGTGGACATGTTTTATATAGGAGTAGGGTGAGTCACATTGCCAGTTAGTGTGACTCAGTTTCAGTGACTAATTTGTTCTCTCTCTCTCTCTTTCTCTCTTTTCTCTCTAGTCTTTAAGCCAGAGGAGCTGAGGCAGGCCCTGATGCCCACCCTGGAGTCCTTATACAGACAGGACCCTGAGTCTCTGCCCTTCCGCCAGCCAGTGGACCCGATGCTGCTGGGCATCCCTGTGAGTGCTCACCGTCAACCCATCCCAGTCTCACCTTCTCCTGCTTCTGCCCTGTGTCCACCCCATCCTCACCTCAGCCACACTTTAGACTTTTCAGTCCCTCTAGGATATTGTGATCTTGCGTTTCCAAAAGTTCTTGCAAGTTCAAGATTTCAGTTAAAAAAAAAAAAAGCAGGAATTACTTTTGAATTGACTTTTGAATTACAAATTACTTTATTTACCGCACTTTTTGAGAATTCCCACGGCAAATTCAGTCCCTTTTGGCTGCAACAATTACAACCACAAACCCTCGCAAGACTGGCATGGTTACTGGGGCGAATGCACATTCAGGCAGTTATTTAAAAAGGATAGATATAGATACAGATAAAGATAATTAGATATTTTCCAGATAGAAAGGAGGTCTTTGCCTTTGGTTGATTACGGTGTCCCAGGCCTCCCCTCTACTGTATCTTACTGGCCTGAGTGTTCATACAAATTGTTGGACTTTGCGCTGCAAAACTTAATATATGCATTCAAAACCATACATCAACAAATCACCTATAAACTGTTAGCAATGAATCCTAAAGTGCTGTTGTGAACCGTACAAGGCATTAAGAAAAAGCACAGAGTGTCTTTGAACACAGCTAGCTTGAGCTCCAGTGGCATCATAAATAGATGACCAGCCACAGCGGGGCTTCGTGTTGTTTAATGGCCTGGATTAAGAAAGAACCATAAATCTCTCAAAACATTTTACTACTACTGCTGCTGCTGTAATCCCATCACCCCTGACAGTGGACAGAGCTCCATGAACAGCTCTAGTCCAGCTGACCCATGCATCGCCTCCGGCACAGCCAGCGGCTCCATGAACAGCTCTAGTCCAGCTGACCCATACGTGGCCTCCGGCACAGCCAGCTGCTCCCCGGGGCACCATTACCACAGGCCAGACACGCAGCCTCGCCGAACACGGCTCTGGCATGTGGGAGTCGATGAATGGGAGCCTGCTACTCTTCACGATGCAATTAGGCAACAAATGGGTTGAAAATTGGCTAAATTGGGTGGACTAGACACACAAGCACAGACATTATTGAAAGACATTAAATTATTCACTAAGTGTGAGTTCGGCATGTCGAGGAAAAGCGTGGAGACTGAAATTGACGCGTTTAGCCAGTAAAACTGTTAACCAGTAATAAATGAAGTTGACTTTAATATGACATTTGATTCATACTCTGTAAATGATCATTTTGAATCACTTTCATTTAATAACGATATTGGCCTATGGCCTACAACTGCATAATTTCAGTAAAAAGATAAAAAATAAAAAAAAGTCAAAAATCCCTCAACATTTTCTATTTGATACATTTTTGTATTGAAATTCTTTAACTTCATAGATGCGCTTGGCAAATTCTTGTGCCCTAATGTTGATGCACGGTTTTATGGCGCTCAGTGGATAACCATGTCCGTCCTCTCTCTGTTCTCCGTCTCTCAGGACTACTTTGACATCGTAAAGAACCCCATCGACTTGTCCACCATCAAGCGCAAGCTGGACACGGGCCAGTACCAGGAGCCCTGGCAGTACGTGGACGACGTGTGGGTGATGTTCAATAACGCCTGGCTCTACAACCGCAAGACGTCCCGCGTCTACAAGTACTGCTCCAAGCTGGCGGAGGTGTTTGAGCAGGAGATCGACCCGGTCATGCAGGGCCTGGGTTACTGCTGCGGGAGGAAGGTGAGAGGGCCACAGAATAAATAGTTTTGGAAAATTGGTAAAAGTTTGATTAGTTGACATACTACCTAGCGTTGCTATGTCAGTTATCGGACAGTGTCAAACATCGGCCATTCTGTTAAACAATCAAAATGCTAAGTTTAATAATGGTTTAACAATCTATAACTTTAGTTTAATAATGGATTCACATGACAACGCGAACTTTTGCCGATAACACACGCAGTCCGATACCTGACCTAGTTTATTTATTTTATATAAACCTAAAGGGAAGCTAGAGCTTATAGATGTAAAGACAGAAGGTGTTTGATAAAGAAAAAAAGTACAGGTGGTGTTTTTCTGCGCCTTGTGTTTATCTCTGTCCTTTTCTTGATCCTCATGGTTATGTCTCTCCACAGTACGAGTTCTCCCCGCAGACGCTGTGCTGCTACGGCAAACAGCTATGCACCATACCTCGAGATGGGACTTACTACAGCTACCAAAACAGGTGAGGCAAACAACCCACAGGCCGCTAGCTTGCCCAATGTCTGGATATGTACTCCACCGATTAGGTTTATAGGAAATGATGGGTGTCTGATATAAACCAGGCTTCTTGTAACCAAATGAGGTTTAGGAGAGATGTAAAGCATTTAAACGATAAAGATTGAGTTATAGATACGGTCATGATCAAGAGAAGATCTTGACCGGTGATTAGGTCTGGTGTGAGCCAAGGCTGCAAAATCATGGCAAATGGCAAAAATCATAATCATGATTATTTTGGTAAATATTGAGATCATGATTGTGGTTGTGCGCGTGGACATTGGCCTCTAATGTTTGACCCTCAGTGCTTTTATTTAATAGAATACTTTTTACTTTATTATTAGTATCATCAATGCATATTATTTTTTATATATTATAATAACCCTTCTTTTGTCTTGACTTATTAGAGATATTAAATAGACTAATGCATACAGACAAGTGTTATTTAAAATCATCTTCATCTTGTTTACTGAGTACTATGCAGTGTACTTTGAGTTTTCATATTCAATTGAAAAGATGAGTGCTGTAGGATGACGTAGGCCTACACTGATTAATGGTGCACTGCCACTTTAAAAAAAAAAAATGTGCTCAGGTCCACCGTATTTGCATCAACCCAAATTGAGCTGTTCAAGTTTTTAGTTCAGGACTGTTACATGTCGTAAATGAACTTGGCAACATTTCAAACTAAACAACGTTGACTGATGACTGATCAGATGAGATCGCTAGGTCTGGGGTTGGCTTTTTAGGCTAGCCTTTAAACTGGCATGCTATTATAACTGAGAAAAGTGTTAGAATGTTGTCTAGAACAGGGGTGTAGTGGATAACGCTAAGAGGGTGGATAACTCTTCTCTGTACGAGCATCGTGTTTCATCAGATTTGGACAATGATAGGTGATGAGAGCAATTTGGACTCAATCACTGGTCTTACACAGTACTCACTGACTTAACTTCTGGCTGGCGTTAGTTATTTGACCTGTAGATTAAATCAGTAACATTAAACTATAATATATTTAGCTTGCTAATGAAAGTAATGGTACTTTTTGTCATGAATAATAAACCGTGTGATATTTCAGCTGCGCTGTTGAATGCATATAGGGGACACACTGCTCATTGATCATTACTCGTTGGACACCTAGAAACCAAAACGTTTCCAAA
>NC_045177.1:5301424-5431424 GCF_900700415.2 Clupea harengus
CAAGTGATTAAAGCATGATCTCAGTAGCCTGGAGGTCATGGGCTCAAATCCCAGTTGCCTTTTATCATTACATCATCTTGTCTGACCTCTGACTCTACTGCAGTTAATGAGAATTCAAGAATCTAAAGTGATTGAATGATGCTGAGATCAAAGCTGTGAACACTGATTTATAATGTCATGACCTTTTTGGTTTTCATTCCAAGCCTCTCCTCACAAGAAACAGATGGGCTACTTTATATTTTAGCTTCTGAGTTTTTCCTTAACCCACAACCTTTCTGCCGGGTCCACAGGACATCTTCAAGCAGGCCACGGAGGACCGGCTGAGCAGCGCCAACGAGCTGTCCTACTTCGAGGGCGACTTCTGGCCCAACGTGCTGGAGGAGAGCATCAAGGAGCTGGAGCAGGAAGAGGAGGAGCGCAAGAAGGAGGAGAACACGGCCTCCTGCGAGGCCCCAGAGGTGAGGCCTGCAGTCAGCACAGCTCAGCACAGCACAGCACAGCACAGCACAGCACAGCACAGCACAGCACAGCACAGCACAGCACAGCACAGCACAGCACAGCACAGCACAGCACAGCACAGCACAGCACTGCGTAGACCTAAAAAGTGTGTGCCTAGCCAGCACATTAGCTGAGCCGTTTGTGTTTGACTGTGTACAGTGTGTTGAGCTGGGTGAGTGTACATGTGAAGTGTAAACATGGTGGCGCTTTCTGTAATAGAAGCTGAACTTCACCCGCTCTGGGGGAAACCATGTTGGTGTCCAACAGCAGGTTTAGCAGTCTTTATCCGCCGCCTGTGATTTGGTCGCTATAAATATTTAAAGAGCTCTGCTCTCTCTTCTCCTCTGCTCTGTCTTCTCCTCTGCTCTCTTCTTCTCTCTTCTCTGTCTGTTCTCTCTCTTCTCCTCTGCTCTCTCTTCTCCTCTGCTCTGTCTTCTCCTCTGCTCTCTTCTTCTCTCTTCTCTGTCTGTTCTCTCTCTTCTCCTCTGTTCTCTCTCTTCTCCTCTGCCTCTCCTCGTCTCTCTCCACCCCTCTCAGGGCGCGCCCGTGGACAGCAAAAACGCCAAGAAGAAGAACAACAAAAAAACCAACAAAAACAAGAGCAGCATCAGCCGAGCCAACAAGAAGAAGCCTGGGATGCCGAATGTAGCCAATGACCTGTCCCAGAAGCTTTACGCCAGCTTGGAGAAGCACAAAGAGGCGAGTACACTGTACTTTAGATCTTCTTCCTGTAGATGACCAATAGCATTCTTCAGTAGCTACTGTGGCAAAGGTGGTCCGTATTGATGGTATTGACTGTACATGTAAGATTGTGTTGTGTTCAGATAGAAACAACGTGCATTATGAAACCAGATTGCATTTGTTAATGATCGCTTAGCTGACGGCATTTTTATTCCGGGGCTGAAGAAATACGGTTTGCTCACACTTGGTCATCTTCGTCGTATGATGATTTTAATTACGCTCCTCTTCCTCCTCTCCCAGGTGTTCTTTGTGATCGCCCTGCACTCTGGCCCCATGGTGAACACGCTGCCGCCCATCATGGACCCGGACCCCATGCTGACCTGCGACCTGATGGACGGGCGCGACGCCTTCCTGACGCTGGCGCGCGACAAGCACTGGGAGTTCTCCTCGCTGCGGCGCTGCAAGTGGAGCACCATGTGCATGCTGGTGGAGCTGCACAACCAGGGCCAGGACCGCTTCGTCTACACCTGCAACGAGTGCAAGCACCACGTGGAGACGCGCTGGCACTGCAAAGTCTGCGAGGTAAGAGAGGAAACACACACACACACACACACACACACACACACACACACACACACACACACTTGGTGCTAATGGATGCCGCCTGTACTCAGCCCATGTTCCCTTAAAGACTGAAGGAATAGAATGTAATTGTGGAATAGAAGTATGCATATTTATGTGGATATTTCCATTTGCATGTGTACATGTACATAACACTGCTATCGATGAACATGTCTTTGCTCTATAATAAAAGACATGTAAGATAGACATCAGCATGTTGAGTGCACACACGTACAGACCAAGAGGGACCAAGTGAAATGCACATCGAACAGGATTGGAGGAGGGCGATGCTTGTAGACTGCTAATTGTCCCAGAGCCATCTCACAGATGCATGGCAGATGGAGGAACCTAATATTTAATGGCCCTTGTCACTCAGCATTACGTGGGGATTAACAAAGCTACTGAACAACATGCTGAATGAAGCTGTAATTTGCAAACCCTAACTGATTCCTTTGGTATTTTTTATTGTACTTTTCCCTACAGGACTATGACCTGTGCATCAACTGCTACAACACTAAAGGCCATGAGCACCAGATGGTTAAATGGGGCCTGGGTCTGGACGACGACAGCAACAGCGGGAGCGGCGAGGCCTCCAAGAGCCCGCAGGAGAGCAGGCGTCTGAGCATCCAGCGCTGCATCCAGTCGCTGGTGCACGCCTGCCAGTGCCGCAACGCCAACTGCTCGCTGCCCTCGTGCCAGAAGATGAAGCGCGTGGTGCAGCACACCAAGGGCTGCAAGCGCAAGACCAACGGCGGCTGCCCGGTGTGCAAACAGCTCATCGCGCTCTGCTGCTACCACGCCAAGCACTGTCAGGAGAACAAGTGCCCCGTGCCCTTCTGCCTGAACATCAAGCACAAGCTGCGGCAGCAGCAGCTGCAGCACCGCCTCCAGCAGGCGCAGATGATGCGCCGGCG
Source organism: Clupea harengus (assembly GCF_900700415.2). Taxonomy (NCBI): domain Eukaryota; kingdom Metazoa; phylum Chordata; class Actinopteri; order Clupeiformes; family Clupeidae; genus Clupea; species Clupea harengus. The sequence continues at coordinate 5,304,139 of NC_045177.1, forward strand.
TATGGCCACCATGCAGGGCCGCATGACGCAGCCACTGCCTTCACCGCCCACCTCGGTGGTCGCTGCAGCCGCCGCCACCGCCCCTGGCATGCACACGCCGCCACATCCGCAACCCCAGACACCGCAGACCCCGCAGCAGCTGCCCAACCAGCCCGGTGCAACACCCAACGCCGCCGGTGTTATGTCTCCCGCCTACCCTGGCGCCCAGCCCCGCAATGGCCTCCCGCAGGCACCCTCTTCCCAGGGCAAGCCAGGGCCGCAGGCCTCACCGCTGCACCAGCAGCAGTCGCCTGTGCCGCAGGCTGCCCAGCAGCAGCCCCAGCAAGTCCAGCAGCAGCAGAAGCAGCCACAGCAGCACCCGCTTGCGGCCGCCGTGGAAATCGCACGCCACATCGAGATGGTGGCCCAGGCGCAGCAGCAGCAGATCCCGGGCTTCCGCATGAACATCAACGGCCTGCCACTCCACCAGCGGCCGCCACAGCCACAGCAGCAGCAGCAGCCGCAGCCACGGATGCCGGGGCCCATGCAGCCGCCCATGCAGATCGTCGGGGGCCCGCGACCCCAGGTCATGCAGCCCATGCAGGCTGGCCAGTGGGGACCAGGAGGGCCCCAGGCAGCCATGCAGGCAGTCCCGCAACAGCAAGGTGGCCTGCCGCAGCAGCAGCCCCAGCCAGGTATGCCCATGCAGAGGGCCATGATGCCGCAGCAGCAGACACGCATGATGGTGGCCCAGAGGCTCCAGGGCCCTCCACAACGGCCGGGTGCCATCGCACCCAACGCCCTGCAGGACCTGCTGCGCACGCTCAAGTCGCCCAGCTCGCCGCAGCAGCAGCAGCAGGTGCTTAACATCCTCAAGTCCAACCCGCAGCTCATGGCGGCCTTCATCAAGCAGCGCACACTCAAGTACAACGCCAGTCAGCAGCAGCAGCAGCAACAGCAGCAGCAGGGCATGCACGGGGCGCAGCCAGCCATGCAGGCTATGCAAGCAGCCATGCAGGGCGGAGTGGCGGTGCAGAGGCCCGTCATGGCGCCCCAGCAGCCCGGGCAGCCCCCAGCCCAGGGTATGGCCGCACTGGGTCCCCAAGGTCAGCTGATGAACCCCGGACACAATACCAACCCCCAGGAGATGTACCGGCGGCAGCTCTTACGGGCGCAGCAGCAACAACAACAACAACAGCAGCAGCAGCAGCTACAGCAGGGTGTGATACCCCAGGCCCATGGACAGTTCCCCCAGGCCCAGGGCACACCAGCCACCTACTCCCAGCTCCGCATGCAGCAGCAGCAACAGCAACAACAGCAGCAGCAGCTGGCTATGCAAGCAGGAGCTGCGGGGCCCATGGGTCAGCTGCCACCCATGACCCAGATGGGCCAGCCCGGCCTGGGCATGGACGCCACGCAGAACCTCCTGCACCAGCGGCTTCTCCAGCAGCAGCAGCAGCAGGCGGCAGCAGCCGTTCTGAAGCCCCAGATGGGCTCTCCGGCCCAGCCTGGCTCCATGAGCCCGCAGGCAGCCGCCCACCTCCTGGCCGGCCAGCCGCTGGCGAACGCGCTGGGCAACCAGGTGCGTTCGCCAGCGCCTGTGCAGTCCCCGCGCCCGCCCTCCCAGCAGCAGCAGCCGCCGCCACATTCCAGCCCGTCGCCAGCACAAATCCAGCCGCAGCCCTCACCCCAGCACACCGCCCCCCACTCCGGCTCGCCCCACCCAGGCCTGGCGGCGCCCATGCCTGGCTCACTGGAGCAAGGACACCTGGGAGCCGCGGAACAGAGCGCCATGCTGCCGCAGCTCAACACGCCCAACCGTAACGCTCTCACTAGTGACTTGGGCATGGTAGGAGACACCACGGGAGACACGCTGGAGAAGTTTGTGGAGGGCTTGTAGCGCAATTTTTGGGAGATGGTTTTTCCTTTCAAGAACCCACAAAACCAGCCCACTCAAGTCTCCCCTCCTCCTTTTTCTAGAAGGGGTGGTGGGCGCAATTGTTTTTTTGTTTTCCTTGGACGAGCTTTTTGTACTGACATGTAAAAAGTTTCAAGAAATGTATGGAGAAAAACAAAACAAGTTGGAAAAATTAATAAATAAAAAAAACAGTGCTTGGGAAATGTTGATGTTTCCTATTGAAAAAAAATACAAGAGAATGATATTTCCTATATGTCAAGGGATTTGAAAAAAAAAATGCTGTTTAAATGAAAATTTAAAAATGACAAAGAATATATATTTTGATTTTGACCATATTCTTGGTCGTTATGTTTTTGTTTAAATTTTTTTTTTTTCATTTCGTTTGTTTTTATGGTATGGTTTCATGCCTTTTTTCTTTTTTAAGAAAATTTACAAAAACTTCATTATATTATTCATACTTTTTATTTTGTACCTTTTGGAATACTTCAATGATTTTTTTCGTTTGTTTGTTGTCATTGTCGTTGAGAGACTGTAAAATAATTGGTCGGAGGAATTTTGGGCCAGGTTTTCCTCTGTTCTCTCGCTCGCATACCTGGCGATTGTATTCTCGTGTTGTACTATTTTTACAGACATGCGTTTTCATTTTTCTGGGAGGGGCCTCTTCCACTCCCCGTCGTGAAGTCCATTTGAGGAGAACTCGTTGTTTGTAACCAATAAGAACTGGGCATACACACAAGCATGTATGCGTACACACACACACACACACCGAGAGAGACGTACCTGCACACACATTCACATGGATACACAGAAAAACCGTCAAACCGTCAGAAAGAACCTTGAAGAGGATGTAAAGATGGAACATCTCGCTTCTGGCACCCAACTACAGAGTTTTCTGGCCTGCAGGTGTAGAAAGTTGTGCATTGTCATATAAGATTTGTGTCCTTAAAATCTTTTGTCATACAGAATATATGAGTATAAAAAAAAAAAAAGATGGGGGAAGGTGGGTCCTTTAGCCGAGTGGGATGGGAAGGAGGTGGTCACTGTTCGAGTGTTTTGTGTCGAACAGAGTCGTTCTGTCGTCGACCCTCATTCCTCTCACGAAAAAAGAAACTTGAACTGGGGACTCTACTTTTTCCTCTTAATGTAAATCATGCAAGTTATCAAGCAAAATACTATAAATATAAGGAAGAGAGAACGAAATCACTGTATAAACTGGTTAAAAACTCATTTCTTACTTATATACCATATTGTTAAATAAACTGTGTGCAACAGAAAAAAAAGGTCTAGATTCGCTTTGATTTGTTGTGGTTTATGTGACGGATGAGATGTTGAACGTTTGCGTGAGGTTGGATTGAACTGACGTATGGTACTCTGGTGTGTATTGAAATACCTATTGACGATGAGATGCTATGGAAGCTAGTGTGTGTGTGGTCATTGAAGTTTGAGTATAATTGAGACTTGAGCTGATTGAATCGTTAGTTGACTTTGTATGCAATGTCTGTGCTTGGGCGAGTATGAGCTTACGTTTGTGTTATACTCACAAGTTGGTATTTCTTCATGCAATTCTAGGTCGTGATAAAACATCCCCATAGTGCCCCAGATACTCTGGCTTGCTGGGAACTCAAATGGTACTCCTATGCGAAGATGTATATGTCTGCATTAGTTTGCATTCGTGGCCGTTTTACCACACTCTTCTGTTCTGAAGCTAGAGATGTTTTGCCAACATAAAAATGTTCAGTGACAACACGATACTTTATTTTAGGCGTCTAAAATGGTCAACAGCGGATTGTCATCAACGTCTTGTGTTGATGGTATAGCTTGCGCGGCATGAGTTCACAGACAGTAGTGAATAGAACGAAGTGCCATTAGATATGGTTTCTCATTTACGTCTAAATGTGCCAACATTCTATACATACTGTAGATGAAAACGTATTTTCTGGTGAAAAACAAGTACGTCTGAACTACAAACCCTAAAATGCACAATTTCGCATTCTGTGTTGCCTAAATGTTTCTGAGTACCGTCACATGATGCTTTCGCAAGCAGACCGAGACCTTTACATCACAGGAAATAACGCAGAAGAGCGGTTCCCAGTGAGTTTTCAAATTAATCGGTTAGCGTCTGAGCCTGCTGTTTATCATTATTATAATGGTCTTGATCATACAGGGGCCATAGTCAGTCTTGGGGTGAAAGAAGCAATAGTTTGTCAAGTACTGGTAAATAAAATAACTAGAATGAAGCCATTATATCTTTAACAGGGCTAGATAGCTGGCTAATAACATAACAGCTTGACGCCAGCAACAGTATCATAGCTAGCTACGTTACAGCTGACAAGCTAACGTCAGTTATGTCTACTCACATAACAGACAAATGTCTCAATCATTCAGCATATTGCGTGCCAGGGACGGGAAACTTTTTAGTTACATATTCCAAAGCAAAGACTGTCTGAGTGTGTGTGAAGTAAGTGCAATTTAAGTAGTTATCATAGCTAACGTGAGCTACTTAGCATAACGTTACTGTCTCATGTTGATGGTTGGATATGATAGCTCGCTAGTATAGCTAGGCTGTTAGCATACCCAGGTTACCTAGCTAAGCAATGTTAGGTGATTATCTTATGTTTTTGCATTGGAAAAAGTGAAGGGGCTTTTGTCGGTCTGGATAAGATTATTGGAAAGGACGTTGCCTTTCACGTACAACGTTTGTCTCAATGGCCTGTGCAAAATAGCTAGCACGGCAATGCCGCGTAGGGTAACAAAGTGATGGAGGACTCGGACCTTGACTTTTCGGACCTCTGCTCCCGGCTTCTAAAAAGGAGAGTCCGGAAGAAAGCAGTTGAGAATGTAGAGGAGAAGAAAACTGGTGGTGGAGATGGTGAAACTCAGTGTAAACAAAGCAGCTCTGCCCTGTCTTTACCAAAACGAAACAAAAAATCAAACAACCAGCCAAAGAAAACGACTAAGAAAGGTGATTCATCAGAGCCTTCGGGAAAACAGAAAACTGATCCTCGGGCAGTGCTACAAACTGTCAGTGTTTCACAGTTTACTGAGAATGGAACCGAGACACCGGCAGTGACCCAGCTGGCGACAACCCAGGAAAGAAAGAGTGCAAAGGAAAAGGTGTTGAGTCGGATGCAACGGTTTAAACGTGTGGACCCACAGCAGCTCCAGCACGCTGACAGCATCCCCAGTACATCGGCAGAGCCAGAATGTGTTCGACCTCCCTCATCACCATTACAAAACAAAGGTATGATTCTCTATCTCTGTTTTATGATCTCCTTACTGCATTGAAGCTCAACCAAACGTGTGATTAGTTTGTATTATTAGAAATAACTTAACTCAATATGTGGTTAACATATAGTCAACACATGTAAGGGTAAAATAACAGCTCTTCATCAGGTAACAAACATTGATCTGTCCACCTATTCATATGCCAGTTTAGTCAGCTAAAATCCAGTCTAAACCAAAGTAGTTGCCGATGCATTCAACTGCTCTGTCTTTCCCACCAAACTTCAAAGTCACAGTGGAACTGTAATGATAAGCAATATGTTGTTGATAAGTATATGCTGCTGCCCACAATGGCTAAGCCCAAGAAATCTAGCAAAAGGCAGTTTTTGGTGCTGATCCTGGTCTGTGTCTTGTCTATATATATATGTGTGTGTGTGTGTGTGTGTGTGTGTGTGTGTGTGTGTGTGTGTGTGTGTGTGTGTGTGTGTCCTCGTCTGTCCTCAGAGCTGTCGCCGGATGAGAGACTGGCTCTCCGTCTGCAGCAGGAGCTCGACCATGAGTTTGAGGCTGAGACACAGGCTCAGGCCCAGGGGAGGGTGGTGGACGTGGACCAGGGAGGCCTGTTCTTCTGCCAGCTCTGCTTCAGGGACCTGTCAGCCATGAGCCCCCAGCTCCGTACACAACATATCAACAGGTCTGGACAACAACACATCTAATTTAGCCAAATAGTGGACACACTTTCTTGCCTCTTTATCTTTCCTTTTTGTCCGGACACAGGTCCATATAAACAAAGGCTTTACAGTGGGGCGAGTTATGGTTATATTTGAATTAGAGGAGAACATAACTGAGTGATTTTGGAGGAAGTAACTGTAGATCATTGCCCTCCTGTGACCAGGTGTCTGGATCAGACAGAGGGCCAGGAGGCCCCAGCCCCGTCTCGCCCTGTGGTCCCTGAGTGCCCCATCTGTGGGAAGGGCTTCAAGTCGCTCAAAAGTCGCTCCACCCATCTCAAGCGCTGCTCAGCCGACATGGGGGTGCCTCCAGCGGCCCTTTTGCAAGCCCTGCACAGACAGGCCAGTGAGGCTGTGAGTGACAGCACAGCTGGCCAATCGTGAGTCAACCGTCTATGTGAAATGATACAAAAGCACTGCAGTAGGTTCAGTGTAAACTACAGCAGGGTTTATATTTGTGAAGGAAGAAGGCCAAAAACCTTCGCTGCATAGTACATTTTCATGATCAGCAGTGTTGCCAATAATTACCATTCATTTGGAGATCACAATATACAAGTGACAATTTTGCGAACTAGTCAAGAAGAAGAATTAGTGACTACAGATTGTTGAGTCACTAGTCAAGAAGAATGAGTCACTACAGATTGTTAAGTCACTAGTCAAGAAGAAGAATTAGTCACTACAGTTTGTCTTTGATATCCCAGTGCCCAAACTGGAGGTCCCAAGAGGAGAAGCCCCTCGGATCCCAACCAGCCTGCCAGGAAGAAGCCCAAGAAGAAGGCCCAGCCTGTGGATGAGGACACCATGGTGGCTCTGGCCCTCTCCCGCTCTCTGCTGGATCAGGAAGTAGAGAAGGGGAGAGCAAAAGCCATTGAGGTCCTGGAGGTTAAAGGAGCTGAACTTCAGATGTCTCTCGGCTCAGCCTTGCATCGGAAGCCAGCAGCAGGTGACTGCCGAAATGTGCAGAAAATGATGGATGCCAATTGGTTTGATTTTTAATGACTAAACACAGTTGTTACCCAACATCAACATTGTTGTGAGAGATAAGGGGAAACCTGCTCTCTCACCCATGCCCACGTTCAGGTGTAATAGACAGGTGTAATTTGACTAGTGAATTAGTTTAAAGCCCCATTTTTCCAGTGTTATCAGTATCTCTCAGCATGTATTATAAACGTTTGCCATGTCCCTCCTCCTCGTCTCCTCCAGGTGCTGGCAAAGGGAAGAGACGGAGGAAGGGAGCCCCCACGGGTCCTCCTCCGCTGCTCCTCAGGCAGGACCCAGAGGAGGCGCTGCGGCGCCTCCAGGAGCGCGTCTCCCTCATGCTGCTGCGCTCCCGCACCCCCTCCCCTCCTCCCACCCCCACCCTGCCCCCCAGCGCCCTGCTGCCGCTCCCACGCGTCTCCTGCAGGGGAACAGGGAAGGGAGGGACCTCCGCCTCCCGCCCGCCCGCCCCGCTGTGGCACAAGAGCGCCCTGCCCGCTGGTTATGGCCATGCCACCGCAGAGTTCTACACTCCTGAGCTCAGTGCCTTCATTCAGCCCTATGCCAGCCCACAGGTATGCACATGTGAAGATAAGGTTTAGGTATTTGGCAGATGCTTATAGCCGAACAACTTACAAAACACATTTAAAAATGAAGAGCATGAAAAGTGAAAATAGTGTATAATGCACACAACGATATTATCTCTAATATATTATAGATTATACAATATATTAATTATAACAGAGTTGTACAGTATGCACACACAAATGAGAATATGTTCGCCAATGTAAAGGTAAATCCATTTTCAGGTATATATATGAATGTCCTATGATGACGGAGGCTAAAACATACTTACCGTATTTTCCGGACTATAAGCCGCTACTTTTTTCCCACGCTTTGAACCTCGCGGCTTAAACAACGATGCGGCTAATTTATGGATTATGATACCTGTGACTGTATACGGTGGCTTTGTGTTTACGGTGGCTTTGTGGAGCTAGGATGCTAGCATGGATGCAGCCGCATGGATGCTTAGCTCCACGCGATTTCTCAGTATCTCTCAATAACTTAACTAATGTCAAAATAACCACAGTCTACCAGCGTAGACAGAACACAACTCAAAACACTTTAGAAAATAAAATAAAAGTTTACAACAATACAAATCCAGTCTTCAAGTTCTTTAGCTCACTGGTTTCAAACTAGCGTCTGTCTTCAATCTAACGTTCTAGCTTCTGATTGACTCTTGCGACTGTGTGCTCTTAAAGCAGCAGTGCACTTATCTAACTGGCAAAACTAACTATTGTATTAGTTTTGATATTCATTTTAGCCTGTGTAAAGTTAATTTGTTTCAATGTTGCGGTAGGCACCTGCGGCTTATAGACATGTGCGGCTTATTTATGTTAAAAATAATTATTTTAAAAAAATTTAGTGCGTGAGGCTTATATTCAGGTGCGCTCAATAGTCCGGAAATTACGGTAGATGCACTCAGACACAAGCACACATGCACTCATATATATATATATGTGTGTGTGTACACAAATGCATGTTGGATCCTCAAGCAGGGCAAGTCATTTGAGTCGTTCATATCAGTCATCATCACACCCGCACACACACACTCTCACTTCCAACCTCATTATCTTTATCAGAGTCTCTTCTCTTCCATCTCCTCCTCACAGAGGGACCAGTCACCCTCCACCATGACCCCTCCATCGACGGCCCAGCCAGCCCCCTCCTCTCGGCCTCCTTCTGCTGACCCCGCCTCCCAGGCCCAGCCCCGCTCCCCTTCACCTGCCCCCTCCACCCCGACCTCGGTGCTGCCCAGCCAGGCGGTGCAGGACCTGCTGGAGCTGGGAGGGAAGGGCTTGTACCTGGCTGGTGATCCAGACATGGGTAAGCGGCCTCTACTATCCTACAGGGTTGGGTTACACTCAAACACACTTAATGGTGCAGTCTGAGATTCACCACACTACGCTCTTTGTCAAATTCTGCTAATTGCTCCTTGCGGTACGGAAAACCTCAGTCCTGGACCTGGAAATGGGAAACAAACAATTCCAGGCAATCAACATGTTGCTTCAGGCACATTGGCTGTTAAGCCTTAAACATCAACAGCTTTTCGCCATTATTGCAGACTCTACCTTCAACGGGTCGCACCCAGAAGTAAATCTCTCATGGGTTGCAAGTAATCTCATGATAGCAGCACATTGCATTTGGCTCTACCTTTTAAGACCGCACCTAACTGCATGTATTCGCTAGAGCAGTTCTGCAATCTGGATGTCTCTTTTCTGGTCCCACAGGCAGATCCTCTGCAGTTGTCCCAGAGCAGCAGAGTCCCCTCACCAACACAGACTCTGAAGAAAGGTTAAAGCCCAACAGCTTGGTGAGTAACCCTCTCATGATCTTTAGTCCCATCCATGTGTAGCCTGAATTGTCTGAAGTGAAGTGGCACCAACCATGATCCCAGAGTAGCTGAGGGAGTCATTGGGATTTCTGGCTCAGTGCTGAACTCAGCTCACAGTGTCTTCAGGCTAAGATTTACTATGTAAATAAATGTGTGTGTGTGTGTGTGTGTGAGGCTGTGGAAACAAAGGTTGCAAAATGTACGTTTGTGTGGTTTTGTGAATGTGTGCGTCCACTTGTTTATGTCTGTGTGTTTCTCTTTGTGTGTGTCGTGTGTGTGTGTGTGTGTGTGTGTGTGTGTGTGTGTGTGTGTGTGTGTGTGTGTGTGTGTGTGTGTGTGTGCGTCCGTGCAATGGGTGTAGTCCTCTCTGAGCAGGCTGGCCTCAGACCTGGGCTCCATGGTGAACAACCCACAGCTGAGTGATGTGCAACTGCAGGTGGACAGCGGTGAAGTCCTCTTCGCCCATTCCTTCATGCTGTATGCCCGCTGCCCCCTGCTGGCTGAGCAGGTAAGTGCAGCTGCATGCAGTGAAGGCATCAAGGGGAGCTACATGGTATTATAGTAAACATTAGGAGGGTCTACTGTTAAAATTGTAATACTGGTTTGAATCCGATACCAGACTTCTATTTCAATCAGTCCCCAGACATGTTCTCTTACCACATCATTCCCCCAGAACACTACACTGAAGCAAATATTAATTATTGGACAGTGTGATGAACAGGAAACCAAGCTTTACCAAGCTGTGTTTTGTTTTTATTAGCAAATATTGTTGTACTCATGTAGAGATAATGTATAGAGTTTTGTCTATGAAACTAATTTTTACTGAATTACTGCAGGACAATAGCGTAAACGTCAACTTATTGACAATACTATCTGTGACCGTGCATGTTTGGGGAATTGGCTTACATCGGAAACATGAGTCTCCAAAAGAATCTCAAATGTTATATACTTTAGGCTATTGTTGTACCCATGTAGAAACAATGTCTGCTAAACTCGTTTTTACTGAATTAATGGTGGTGTGTAATATCACAGCACAAAATGATGTTAATTCCACTAATTACCAACATTTTTAATTACTTATTTGGACCTGAAATTGCTTATTTCATTCCAAGTATTTCATGAATAGTTGGCCATTTGGCTTGGATATCTTCATCAATCTTGGATATCATCATCAATCTTTATGATGGATGTGTTGAACGTTTCTGAATGTTTTGTTGGCAGATACATGCCAGTGGCTTTGGCGTGCAGGAGGAGGGGGTGCCCGCTGCCCAGAGAGTGCTGCTGGGGGAGGTGCCCGCTGGTGCCGTGCTCGCCCTGCTCCAGTTCCTCTACTCCACTCACTGCCCGCTCACACCCTGCCTGGCACCACACGTCCAGGACCTGGCATCCAGGTCCGTCTGAGATCATGTCTATAGATATGCCTGTCTTCAGGTCTTTGATGACTATAGATATCCTTCAGGTCTATGATGACTATAGCTATACCTGTCTTCAGGTCTTTGATGACTATAGATATGCCTGTCTTCAGGTCTATGATGACTATAGATATCCTTCAGGTCTTTGATGACTATAGATAAGCCTGTCTTCAGGTCTTTGATGACTATAGATATCCTTCAGGTCTTTGATGACTATAGATATGCCTGTCTTCAGGTCTTTGATGACTATAGATAAGCCTGTCTTCAGGTCTTTGATGACTATAGATATCCTTCAGGTCTATGATGACTATAGCTATACCTGTCTTCAGGTCTATGATGACTATAGCTATACCTGTCTTCAGGTCTTTGATGACTATAGATAAGCCTGTCTTCAGGTCTTTGATGACTATAGATATCCTTCAGGTCTATGATGACTATAGCTATACCTGTCTTCAGGTCTTTGATGACTATAGATATGCCTGTCTTCAGGTCTTTGATGACTATAGATATGCCTGTCTTCAGGTCTTTGATGACTATAGATATCCTTCAGGTCTATGATGACTATAGATATACCTGTCTTCAGGTCTGTGATGACTACAGACATGCTTAGTCGTGGCTGTTGTAGTAGGAGTAGGGATAGTAAGACACATTTGTTTAGCTGTAAGTATTTCAGTTTTGGCACCACAAACACACCTGCTAACCCAGGTCAGTGACCGCTCATAGTTCTAGTGTCAGTCAGTCAGTCAGTCAGTCAGTCAGTCACTCGTCTGACAGGTTCTGACAGGTTAACTTATCTTAAGCAGGTAGATAGCGGGTAAGTAAAAGGCACAATAAGCAAGTTAATTTCTGAAAACAAACTTTCTTCATGTTCCAACAAGCCCATCACCTGAGCTCTTGTGTTCAATTAACGTCCAAGAGGCATAAGCCTTCACTTTGAGCCTCTTTTATATTATGATTGGTTAAAGGTCAGGTGTGTGAACATGGATGTGTTGCATCTCGTCTCAGGTTTGACCTTCCGGAGCTGTCACAGGAGTGCCAGCTGTATCTCCGAGGGCCGGAGCGAGACGGGAGCGAGGCCTGGGGAGATGCCCCAGCACAGGAGCCCGGGGAGGGGCAGGAGGAGCAGGACGGTACTCAGGCTCAGCAGCACTTCCTGGAGCTCCTTCGCTCCATGTGGAGCTCAGAGGATGAGGGGGAGGAAGAGGAAGGACAAGGCGACGGAAGGGCTGACCGGGAGCAGGGCATCAGGATGGAGGAGCAGGGGAGTGAAGGAGAGGAGAATGGAGGTGAAGAGCATGTGGATGAGGAGGAGCTGGAGGAGATCTATGAGTTTGCAGCTACGCAGAGGAGGGGCGCTGAGTCGCCCCTGAGGCCTGAGACAGAGAGCCTGGAAGAAGAGGAGAAGGAAGAAGAGGAAGCAGAGGAAGATGTCAGGAGATGCTTTGAAATGGAGGAAGAGAAAACTAGTGAGAGAGGAGCAGAGGAAGAGAGTGAAGGAGGTGAGAGAGGAGTAGAGGAAGAGAGTGAGGGAGGTGAGAGAGGAGTTGGTAGATCAATGCAAGAAGAGACTCCTGCTGGAACAGGTGACTGTCTCACAAACTGTCATCACACAGATGGTTCCAGTTCTCATCTCCCAGATGGTTCCAGTTCTCATCACCCAGATGGTTCCAGTTCTCATCACCCAGATGGTTCCAGTTCTCATCTCCCAGATGGTTCCAGTTCTCATCACCCAGATGGTTCCAGTTCTCATCACCCAGATGACTCCAGTGCTGCCATGGATACCCATGGGAGTGTACCAGAGAAGGACGACCAAGATGTTGAACAGCATCTGGAACCTGAGCCACATGCAGACGCCAACATGGACGACAGCTATAACCACCTCTTCTCACAGTCATGGGGGGAATATGCTGAACCCCCAGCCCCCCAGCACCAGTCAAAGTCAAGGCTGAGCTCAACACAGGTCATCGACCTTTCCATCAGTCCTCCTGCACCTACCTTTCAACCCTCTCTCCCTGTGCCTGGGCTATCCCCAGAACTGACAATTTCACGTGGGAGTCAAAGGCATAGGGTATCCCCAGAACTGACAATTTCACGTGGAGGTCAAAGGCATAGGGTATCCCCAGAACTGACAATTTCACGTGGGAGTCAAATGCATAGGGTATCCCCAGAACTGACAATTTCACGTGGGAGTCAAATGCATAGGCTATCCCCAGAACTGACAATTTCACTTGGAGGTCAAAGGCATAGGTTATCCCCAGAACTGACAATTTCACTTGGAGGTCAAAGGCATAGGCTATCCCCTGAACTGACAATTTCACGTGGGAGTCAAAGGCATAGGGTATCCCCAGAACTGAGAGTGACACAATGCGGCCGAGTGGAGGCACTGCCTTCAGAGAGTCAGGGTCGAGCCAGTCACGGAAGCCAGAGCTCCACAGAGGTTGAGCTTATAGTGCTGTCTGACTCGAGCAACGACTCCCCAACGTGTCTTTCTCCGTCTCCACCACAGCCCATGTGCCCCCAGTCTCCCCTTGTTCTCCCAGAAGACTCCCCAGGCTATACCTGCATAAAGGATGTAGCAAAAGACCAACACTCCCTCTCCTCCAGCAGAACAGCACAACCCATTAAAGATTCATGTGCTTCTCACTCTACAGCCTCAGACACCACTGCTATGGCCCAATCCCTCCCCCCAGCCTCTGGGAACGCCTGTGCTAGAGATTCTCCTGGAGACCAAAGCTTGCTGGATGGCTCAGCAGAGGTGTCTTGGCTGGTCCCATCAACTCCACAGATTTCCAGCAGGTCACGGGACGGCTCCACCCAGACCAAAAGCAGTATACGTCGCACTCGTCTCTTCACTGGGTCTTCGTCACCACAGTCATCATCGTCTTCCACCTCAGCTCTTGGACATTCTAAAGCTCTTTCAAATAGCAGCTCCTGTAAGGGGCAGTCTGCCTCGGAAGGCTCGATGTCCAATCAGAAACCCGCTACCTCTCACCAGACCCAAACTAAGCTTCAGAAGAGCAGGCCAGAGGTCATCGGAGATGATTCTCCAGTCTTCCTACCTCCAAGCTCCCTCCCTAGACGCCTCAGTTCAGCTGCTGACCTCACCCCTTGTGATTCTCACAGAGGAGCCTCAGTGGACAAACCGTCCTCCAAGAGGTTCCCCCAGCCTGCTAGTAGCACCCCTCTGCACTCCGGCTTGGAGTCTCCCATGAGTTCTTATGTCCTCTCTGACTCCCCTTTCTTGTGCCAAGTGGAGAAGAACCGGCATTTCCTGGATAGTGGGATTGCACCTAGAGGCAGTGTGCCATCCGACGGCAGCCCAGAGAGGAGCGGCAGACTGGGGCGTCCCCATCTCCGGGAAGACAGCCCCTCCAGAGATCAGCAGGAGGCACACACGAGCAAGTCCACTAGCCGGCGGAAGGATTCCAGGGAAGGGAGTAACCCAAGTAGCTCTGAAAGAACTGAAAAGGTATCCAAAAACTGGCATGGTTTTACATCTGATACAGAAAAGGTGGATATGAACAGGGTAGAGGAAGACAGCGACGCAGAGATCAAAGTGATGGGGACAGTAGAGGCAGAGGACCAAGATGAGTCATCGCCTCAGCACAGCTTCAGCCACTACAACGAACCACCAATGCCATTTGATGAGCCTCCTATGGCTTATGATGAGCCTCCTATGGCTTATGATGAACCTCCAATGGCCTTTGATGACCCTCCAATGGCCTCTGATGAACCTCCAATGGCCTTTGATGAACCCCCAATGGCCTTTAATGACTCCTGGGGTTTTGGGGACTGCAGGAACAGTCTCCAGAACCCTCGTTTCAGCCTACGCCTGGAGAGCAGTGAGAACACCAGCCTCAGCCCCACCGCTCCCCTCAGAGCTCAGGCATCGCCCCCCTCCCCCCCAGCCCAGGGCCTCCTACCTCAACCGGTCCCTGCTCTCAGGACGCCTCCTGCTGTTTCACCAGAGCCCCAGCCCGGCACTAGTGTCCTGGACCCTAAGCTGTGGGACAGCTGGGAGGAGGACGAGGAGGCAGAAGAGAGAGGAGATGCTCCTCCTCTCTCTCAGAGGCTGCTGGGCGCTGTTGCCCCGGCGAAGAGGGTGGCTCAGCTGAGGACTCCAGGTGATTTGTTGGTTTTGTTATTTAGCCATACAGTTTAGTGACCGTAACAAATAACAGCTGATGTCTTCTTCACATACCCATCTTGACTCAGAGGGCTATATGCAATGCATGATGTAAACAATCTTGTGAGATGCTGGTTGTAGCACACTTTACTGTCTCGCAGTGCTGAGTTTTGAGTAGGTGGTGAATAAATACTATACTATATACTAATACTATATACTATACTTTTTTTTTTAGTGTATGGAGATGTAGTGGTATTTTAAAGTGATTTGATTGGTCCTCATGGTTCCGTTCTTGCCTCTGCAGTGGTATCTAAGAAGGCCGGCCCATTGGTGCCCATCACCCCCATGCCCAGTTACTCAGACATGGACACGCCAGACCTCAAGAACAAACTCAACAGGTAACAGGCTTCACAGTTCAACAGGTAACAGGCTTCACAGTTCAACAGGTAACAGGCTTCACAGTTCAACAGGTAACAGGCTTCACAGTTCAACAGGTAACAGGCTTCAGAGTTCAACAGGTAACAGGCTTCAGAGTTCAACAGGTAACAGGCTTCAGAGTTCAACAGGTAACAGGCTTCACAGTTCAACAGGTAACAGGCTTCACAGTTCAACAGGTAACAGGCTTCACAGTTCAACAGGTAACAGGCTTCAGAGTTCAACAGGTAACAGGCTTCAGGGTTCAACAGGCTCAGCATAAAATATGCCTCCAGTATGTAAGAGAGCCCTTAAGTCATGATTTAGTTTTATCTTGAAACCCAGCTCACAGAATGCATTATATTTCTCTTTGACAGTTCCTTAATGTAATACCCATACAATCTTTCAGAGTTAATTTTAACTATGCATTTACAGATCCTAGGCATGAATTGAAAGCATGTGAAGTTACAGTCTGTCTCATGAAGGTGGATCAGATGATTGCAATTATTTTTAAACCAGTTCCTCCTGGACAGCTTAACAGTGAGACATTGTTTGGTTATGACTCGCATATAAACTAATTCATTTCTGATAGAGCCTTTTCTACATCAACAAACATGCACCATGTCTGAGTGCATCCTATTTTCTGGTGAGGACCTTTTGAGGTATAGAGTGAATTCAGCTCTAGAATTGTAATTATAATACACATTCTTCTAAATGATAAAACTGGATACATTCAACCAGACTTGGACATTTGAATTTGATACATAATGTTCTGATGTATTCAGGTTTGGTGTGAACTGTCAACTGGACTTGGACATTTGAATGAGATATATAATGTTATAATGTTATATATATAACCGGACTTGGACATTTGAATGAGATATATAATGTTGTGGTGTCTCCAGGTTTGGTGTGCGCCCCTTACCCAAGCGGCAGATGGTGCAGAAGCTGAAGGAGATCCACCAGTACACCCACCAGCTGGAGACGTCGGAGTCTGAGGAGGAGGAGGAGGAGGAGGCCCCAGCGCGTGGCCACAGACCTCGACCCGTCTCCCCTCCAGCCCGCTCCTGTGCCCAGTCACTCAACTTCAAGGAACCCAGGGCGCCCCCTGCTGTCTCCTTCAGGAAAGTGCAGCCCAGCCAGGATGCCCAGGAGCCCTTGTCTCTCTCTCAGAGCTCCAACACTTCTTCCACAGATGGGAGCCAGGACTCTGAGAGGTCAGCTTCTGCTGTGTGTGTGCCAAGAAATGTGCATGTTGTGAAACATGGCTGCTGATGTCTTTATAAAAGCAGGGTGCATTTTTTTCCCACAACCGTGGGCGGTTGTGTCCAGACTTATATGCATGTTTAGGCTCGGAGGCAAGTGTGTGTGTGTGTGTGTGTGTGTGTCTGTGTGTGTGTCTGTGTGTGTGTGTCTGTGTCTGTGTGTGTGTGTGTGTGTGTGTGTGTCTGTGTGCGTGTGTGTCTGTGTCTGTGTCTGTGTGTGTGTGTGTGCGAGCGCAATAGCTAAGCAAGTAGAAGATGACCTGATTTCCAAAAGGCGTGAAGTTAAGGATGACACATTTCTTTAATACTTTAAGCAAGATTACTTTTTTATTTCCATCTTTCAGAGTTTCACAATAACAGAAAAAGGGAAAAGGGCCCAAAGCAAAATGTTGGGCTCCCTGCATGCTCAGTACTCGGGCATCACAGCTTGTAAACACTTTTTATAGCCAGCTTAGTCTTTTTCATTCTTGCTTGGGGAAATATTCACCCATTCTTCCTTGTAAAAGGCTTCTAGTTCTACGAGATTCTTGGGCCATTTTACATCCACTGCTCTCTTGTGGACGGCTGTCCGCAGATTTACGAGGATGTTTAGTTCAGGGGACCGTGAGGGCCATGGCAAAAACCTTGTAGAAGCCGTCCTCTTTTCATCTCAAGCTGACGTTTGCTTCCAGAATTTTCCTTTATTTAATTGGATCCATTCTTCCCTCTACCAGTGAAATGTTCCCTGTGCCAATGGCTGCAACATAAGCTCAAAGCATGACTGATGATCCACCCCTGTGCTTCACAGTAGCAGAAGTGTTCATTCCAAGAAATTCTGCACCCTACTTTCTCTAAACATACCTTTGCCAAAAAAAAGTTCTATTAGAACTTCATCAGTCCACAGGACTCGTTTCCAAAAATCCATCAGGTTTGTTTAGACGTTCCTTTCTGACGCTGAATTTCGTGGAGAGGACGCTGGAAAGATTTTCTTCTGATGACTTCCATGAAGGTCATATTTGTGCAGGTGTCGCTGCACAGCAGAACTGTGCACCATCATCACCACTCCAGAGTTTGCTAGATCTTCCTGAAGGTCTTTTGTAGTCAAACAGGGATTTTGACCTGCCTTTCTCACAATCCTATTAGCTCTTGGAAGGTTTTCTTGGTCTTCCAGACCTCAACTTGACTGCCACCATTCCTGTTAACTGATATTTCTTAATTACTTTCCAAACTAAGTAAACCAGTCTTCTTTTAGCCTTCTCCTGCTTTATGGGCAGCAATTATTTTAATGTTCAGATCAGACTAGGCTGCTGCTTACTTGAGACCCTGGCTGCTAGTTCTTGGGACAAGGTTTGATGAGTCAGAGTATTTTTAAAGCTTTGAAATCTGCATCACCTGGCCTTTCCTAACGGTGATTGTGAACAAGCCATAGCCATATCAGGCTAATTAAGGTCTGAGACCTTGGAAAAAGTTATCCGAGAGCTTAAATCTCTTGGGGTGCATGGCACTCTTTCATTGTTTTCATTGTGAATTGTACAAAACTAAAAGAATACACTAATCTAATCTAATAATAATACACTAATCTTGCTTAAAATGTTGAAAAGAATGTTTCATCTTTAACTTTAGGACTTTTGGCGGTCAGTTCTTCTACTCACTTATTCATAGTAACAGACATTTTGCCCAAACTTTTGCATGCTACTGTATGTATACATGTGTGTGTGTGTGTGTGTGTGTGTGTGTGTGTGTGTGTGTGTGTATATACCGGTGTGTGTGTGTGTGTGTGTGTGTGTGTGTGTGTGTGTGTGTGTGTGTGTGTGTGTATATATATATATATATATATATATATATATATATATATATTCTGAATCACACTCCTGTGTTCCAGAGGTATGTGGATGCGTGTGCTCAGCAATGTGTGTGTTTGTACGTCTTGTGTTCATAAGTGTGTGTGTGTGTGTATTCAATGGTTCAGTATCATATGTTCCTGCGTCTACAGTTTGTCATACATCCCTCTGACCTTTGCCCTCAGTCAGCACAAAGCGATCAGTCACGCCAGCTTCCTAACACTCGCTCCCCCCTACCACAGGTCCAACCCTGAGCTCCTTCTGAGCGACAGCGACTCCTCGGACAACGAAGGCCTGGTGACGGCCTCGCAGGCGGTGAATCGGCACGCCGACAAGATCCAGGCCGTGCGCCGCTTCATCCTGTCCGACCCGGAGCTGCACGGACGGGTGCTGCAGTACCAGCCCCTGGTGCTCTCCCGGCTGCAGGAGCGCCTCAAGGCCGCCGGCATCCGCCTGGGCGCCGCCAAGCTGCTGGACTTCCTGGACGCCCAGTGCATCACCTTCACCACGGCCAAGCCGGGCCAGAAGGCCCCCCCCAGGAAGAGGAAGAAGAAGGTGGCCAAGGGTGCAGGAGCTGCGACCGAGGGAGGTGTGAGGGGGAAGGGGAGGGGGAAGAGGGGTGGAAGAGCCAAAGGCCCAGATTGAGCCGTGTACGATAAGGAGAGGAGGGGAAACACAGAAGAGAGATGGAAAGAGGTGTGGGCAAGTTGATGTCTCATGTTGTTGCACAATGGATGGCTTTGAGAGTGCATAGCTGTGCCGTGTCATCATGACTGCTGTGCTGTGCTGTTTAATGCACCAACTCTGACCTGTTTGAGGCAGCCATCTGATCTGGAATGTGATCCGGTTTCCAGAAAGCGTTGTAAACGAACCCCTGTGGTAACCGTGGAGACAGAGTGCGCAAAATTATAGTCTCTCTCATTTAACTATGGTAGTTGCTCAGCAACGCTTTTTGGAAACACAACTCAACTTTTCAGGAATTGACTCTGACTGATCTGGCGGAGTGGCATTTCAAGAGAATTCAGGAGAGAAGAGACCAGACTGTTCTGTGCACTGATTGTCTTTTATGTATCTCATGTACATGTCTTTTATGTAGCTTATTTTATGAAATGTCAGATACGTAAAGATTATTTTAAGAATTGTTAATATGAATATGATCATTATGAGATTAAAAGAAAGAAATTTCAGTACTTTGTTGCCGAGTCTCTTCCTGCATGTCACGATCAGCCTTTGATCCACATGTGGTACAATTAAGGTGAGTATTGCATTTCTATAGTAAGAGGAGAAACTACCTAAATACATTTCAAAGTGACTGTGAGATATGTGTTTAATTAAATTGCTGTGATGTTAGTAAAACTTTGATATTACATATAGCTGTGCTCATCACTTTACTGCCTGGAAACAAACTTACAGTGGGTTTAGTTCCACTGTGCTTCATGAAAAGCTGTGGTCAATCTGAGGAAGTTTTAATCAAGACTGGTGCAAAACAGAAAAAAGGCACAGGCACGACCCCAGTCGGCTTCAGAGGTGGAAACAAACTGTTGATGATTCATCCCAGTCTGGATGAGAGGAGTGGAGCATTAACTGTTTACCAGGCTGGTACATTTATCACCCCCTAGGGTACGTTAATAAATCACTAAAAATCGCAGGAGAGCGTGGAAGTGGGAAAAAAAATAACACGCATATGTCACACGTGTAATTCAAATCACAAATGTACGACCACACCGCTTTTAACTTCAACTTTTTTTTTTTTTTATTCCTCTCCCATTTTCCGCATTTTTGTATGCCAAGACAAGCCAATTTAATTTGAATCTGGCACACAGCTTGGGCAATGAGATCTCAGCAAGAAAAAATAAATAGAAAACAGGGCGATGGTGAAGGTCAAACCGGATAATCCCCTGACAGCGCACTGACTGGCCCCGCCGGACAAGGTCAGTCTGAGGGGTGGTGGTGGTGGTGGTGGGGGCAGGAGCTCCAAGGCCTTCACTCACACAGCTCTGGCCAGAGTTTCTCCCAGTGTCTCGGGGGTTTCCCAGTTCCTGTTTATTGAGCTCCCTTCAGGCCCGTCTCCAGACCGCCGCTCCCAGCCAGGTTCCCCGGGGGGTCTCGCTTCACTTCCTCCTTTGCCGGTGCTCCGTCATGACGGGTTGCCAATGTTGGCCATGAAATGCTGAGCCCACCACTCCTCCAGGTCAATGGGCACAAAGTCTACATGAGGGAGAAGACGACGGCATACGCGGGGTTAAAGGGAGAAAACTACTGGCCTGCAGTTGGTAAGCCGATACTTTGTAAGGAGAATTCACAAACAAACACATGCACACGTCTGATCATAAACTATTTACAGTACTTGGCAACATGGGTATAGTTTTACACATAATGCTCAATGGTGTTCCACAGATAATCAAGTCGGGTGCAGTGGTTGAGATATGACTCACTGGGTTTGATATGGCTGGGTTGCCTTCACACAAAAGCCAGCACATTGATCCTGACTAGATGACTACATGACTCACTTTTCATGGCTGGGTTCGGGGTCCTCTCTGCATACTGCACAGGCCCTCGGCTGCTCTCCGCCTGGGGGCCACCGTCTCCCACACTCTTCTCCACCTCCCTCCAGGCTGTAAAGACCCCAAACATGCATTCAGTTCCTTAGAGAACAGGTTCTCTGTTTTATGATGTTTTGGTGAAAACAACACAACAGCCAGGACATAAAGCCAAACCGAGATGACAAAAAAGGTTAGACATCGTAGCCCAGCTCAACACCTTTGTGCCTCGGTTATCCATGACTATGGAGATGAATATTATTCAGTGTTAGATCTATCTTCATCGTGTAAAACCTTTTGCTTTTTGTTCATTTTGAAAGCAAAAAAATAAGATATTTTACATAACAAATTGCTGTCTGCATATAAATACTTTTGAGGCAGGATAATGTGATTTTTGAATTTTGACTTAACACTTCAGTCATTCACAGCTCTGACAGTTTTCCACACACAATTTAAAGGGGCACAATAATCCTCCCAATAAAAACATGCTGTGTTGATAAAGCTTCCCTTGGACTTAAATAACAACAGATTGAGGTCGTGATGTTAATCGTTTGTTTTAAAATCCCTCTGAAAATAAACAATCTAAAGCAAAAAACTACGAGACTGGTCGATTTAATGGAGCACGTACCTTCAAAGACAAATTTAACATTCTCTTCATGTGCAGGCGTGAAGCCTTCTTCAAATGGGACAGCTTTTGGGACGGAAGGCTTGTGGTACCTCTGTCCGTTTACTCGGTGGAAAACAATCTTTGGAGCAGGACCGCTGGAAGTGTGCATGTGGCAGAATTAGATACATTAAAAGGTATTACTTGATAAATGCCTTCGTCAAACAGCCATTACCACCTTAAAAGTTGCTATGCGCACCTAAGGCAACTGATTTTTGCTATGCTGACTACGTTATACTCTAATGTTAAGGAGCAAGAAGTTTATCAATCAAGGTTAATAATTTGTCAACTGTCATATTACGTTTGTTAGGTCATTATCAAAACAATTACCCACACGGGGACAAATACTAAACCCAGCAGTTATCCCAGTAAATTTTGTACGGTACAGCTATTATATAGCCTGGCGAAGTAAAAATTATAGTCAGTCAAAGTAAAAAAAAAAAAAAAATTGCTTAATCAGCATATTAAGCACCCTTTCAACTTTCTCTGTCACTTTTAAATCTAGCTGACTACATTCTAGCTCTCAGCCATCATGTGCGCATGGGGTTAACCTTGAAAGGACACTCAGCGTTACGGATACCCCAAAACCTAACGTTGCTTCTCAAACGCGCAAAGGTGATGGGCAATCAAAGAAGCCAATACATTCATTCCCATCTAACGTCAGCTACTTATCAGTTCAGGTAACACGTTTACCACGTTACGTTATCAAGTGTGTACGTCCCGTATTAACACACGTGCGCATGATTCTTCACAAGTCACAAAGTTAGCTTCGTTAGCTAGCTAGCGGCTACACCACCTGACGAAAAAATATATTGTCAGCACACTTGTGTATTAGTTCGGTAATTGATGCAGTACTACTTACTTTGTTGTAAACCAGTGGTTCTGTTTCTGTTTCAAGTCTGTTGTTTGGCTCTCGATCTGCTGCGTAGGACCTTATAACAGAATGAAACGGTATCGGTGAAATTCAAGGCAGCTGTTTTCGTTGAGTAACGTTAGCTAAGGTAGCTATAACGTTAATATTAAAGTGATGACATTATTTCACGAAGGGTGACGAATATCAACAAAATGGTTGCGGCCCGAGCTAATGCTAAATGTATTGATAGAATAATAAAGAACTGATTTAAGTGTTATCCCGGCTACCGCCTGAATCGACGATTTGTTATTTGATGCCACTTTAACAACGCCATTAACTTGGCCACCTTACCCAAATGTAGGCCTGTTTCTTTTGTAAGTTAACATCTCACCTGTTCTCCGTTGTGTAACAAGTTTGCTTGGACCTCTTGTTATTGTGTACATCATGTGCAGGCAAGCTCCCCCAGAACTTCAAAGTATCACTAGACAGCAGCAGTGTCCAACAGAGCGAGATATCCAGTTTGACTCACTGACGCGTTACAAAATAACGCTGAATTTGCAGCGCATCTCCCAATTACAGCAATATCCACGAATCCCGTGGGTCTCTGGATAAGGAATCTGTTCAGGTTGTTACCTTTAATTACTTGTTACTGATACGTCAGCTCGCTTGCTGTTTTCTAACTTAAGAAGCAGTTGTCACAGTAGGCTGGATATGAGTGCTTGCTTGAAGCGCCGCCTGGTTTACACCATACACTGTCTGACAAGCTGAGGCGAAAACATCAAAGACGCGCTGTGTGTGAATGACTGCTCTTATAACGGGTCTTTACAGTGTCCTTTTGATTGTAAATTTTGCTCTGAAGACTGTCAAATGGTGACACCACTACACACAGGTGAGAAAACAGCCAGGAAGCCCTCACCCCACATCAAATCCGTAGTGATGTCACAAGTTGATGCCAAGTTGTGTTTGGCCACCCAAGCAAGCGAAAAAAATCCAACCCATACAAAAATATATGAAACCAATAACGCAACTAGAAGAAATAAACAATTCAGAGCGGCAATTCTTCAAATACTTAACCTTGTGACCAAGCTTAGCCCTCCATATATTTCAGCACGAATAGTTTGCGTCAATTGGCTTACAGTAGGCCTTCAATGTGCAATTAGGCCCAGGTACATTTTAAGAAACTATTCTGCTAAATGTTCTCTTCCAGGGCTTATAATATGGCAACTTATTCTCTAGAATCCTTTGTAGCACTGCTGGTCGGCAAAACTCTTGGTAAACTATGTCTATTCTGTCCTCCTCAGACTCTGACAGGCAGGTAAACATACATATATATTTATATATAGAAAGAAACACACCTCTCGTCTACAGTCGATGAGCTAAAAGCCTTCCCTATAAACGAGAAGTGGTTATAACAATGACGTTGTTTTATGAATAGAAAGGGTGAAACGAAGATGCTGGGAAACCGGGTGAACGGGTGAGACATGAAAACAGTGGTGTACTCCATGCATGAAGTATTTTCAAGACGGATGTAGTTTAGGAACGTCCATAAAAGGTAAACTGTGTTATTAAAAAATACCACTAGGGGGAGACACAACATAACCATGTCTTCAGTCTTTACTGATTTTAAACTGTCTAAAAATCGTTTTGAAGTACATGACCCTAAATATTGCAGTAAATGAAGAGCAAAGAATTCATTCAAATCTGATCAGGCTTTTATTTGTGAGCTAATCTTTTAATCAAGACATATCCCAGAATTCTAACATTATGTCAATATGTTAGCTGCCAGGCACCTTGTACTGGAAGATGATGTTCTCTATCTTATTGCTTCTGGTTCCATTTCTGATACAACCCCAAAACACAAATTAAGGCTATAAGGAAAATATCTGATAATGCGATACGATGAGAAATTATCATTAGTAGCTTGAGTCAAGGACAGAATGAAACTTAATAACGTGGCAGCTCTACTACCACTGAGAAATAGTAGTCCAGTGTTAATGGCGTTCTAAAGAATGTTTTTTTTGTTGTTTATTTGTTTGTTTGTTTTAAATAAGTAAAGACTGTACGTCTTGAAATATTGCATGCACACATTCATTGTGTCAATTAACTGACGAGAATCTAAAACATCTTTCTATCATTTATATGAGCATTTAAAACCTATTCATGACCATAGATGCTGTAATGTACCCTTTCTCCACCACATAAAGGTCTGCAAGTCACCGCACCAGGAAAAACAGCAAATATTTAAATATCTGGAACCATTTTTTTACAAACTCTACTCTTCCACTTAAAAGTTTAAGCGTAGTTGCACCTGAGTGGGCCTGCATTAAACAGTACTTGTAATATCATATTCACATGTTTTTTACAGGAAGGCCTTGGGGAATTTGCCAATTGCGTCAGAGGCGCGATGTAGGTAGGTGTTGTTCCTCGGGACTTCCACGTCAGTAGTGAGGTTCGCAGTCCTCCCTCAGGCTGTCGGTGATGTAGTTGACCTTCAGCAGCTCCTGATAGTACTGCTTCTCCACGGCCGTGTTCACGGTCCAGGCCACCACCTCCACGCCCCTCTCCGTCCAGTATTGCACATAGTCCCTGTGAGGAGGAGAGGAGAGGACACCATGAGCAGATGTTAGACAGCTCAGATGCTCTAAGGCCCAAGACCAGATGGGTGATGCTTTAAGCTGCTGTTAAGTCTGGGGATGTGTGTACTGATGCGTGTAATTAATGCAGCCTTTTTAAAAGGACTTTTAACGGCACAATTCACAAGAGCACACTGAAATTGAAATGTTTAGATGCAAATTCCACAAAATGAATCTAAAGCAGCTGTTTTGGTTTTTTGAATGTTGTTGTTGCAATATTTATAAGGAAACTTTCAAGGAGACAGACATCCCTTGTGGTTAATGATTTTTGCATGTGGCCTGCAAATTTGAATGGAAGGGGTAAACTCACACTATAAAGCTGGTAAGTGGCACGAGTCAGTCCATCTGCTAACGGCTTACAGCAGTTTTGTGTTTCCTTATAAAGAGCAGCAACAGCTCAGGGCAGTGCGTCTCATCTCCACTGTGTCCTGGAGAAGACAGCAGGAGTAGTCTAGGCCTACTGGCTAATGTCTTCTCTATTACACAGTACGATACTCAAGTCAGTTTATAACTAGTACAATACTGATCAGTCAGTTTATAACTAGTACCTTAGTTGTACCCTCAGTTATAAGTTGTACTGTACCCTACATATTGTGTCCTATAAACATTAACTGTGTACACCCAGCTGATAAGATCCCATACTAATGTTGTTTTGGCATACCAGTATATGTTGGCAAACCTAATTCACCAATGGGGATCCTTTAACAGAAAAACTGGCTTGCAAACCTTTAATGCCTGCAAACCCAGCTTTGGTGCTCACAACCTCTAGTTCTGTACCGTACCACTCATGTATGCTTTACATTGCACTAGCAATACAAATGCATGACACTCCAGAACTGTTGGAACAATACAGCTGTCTTGTGACAACAAGTGGTTTGGTGTCTAAAGTCAGAGGTGTTGACCTCTTTCATCTGGATGAGGGGGTCTGTTGTGATGAGGTGTGCATCTATCCTATATCCTCAAAAAACGAATTTCAGTCTAAGAAATGAACACCTTTTCATATTAATTATATATTGTTCAGAAGGCGTGTGGAGTGTCCAGCTGTGCACTCCCATTGTGCAGGCCACGCACGATGTTCGGGGACACAGCTCAACCAATCCTGTGTTCTGCAGGCTGTGCATGGGGTTCAAGACTGATTTCAGTTCGCCCTGGACAGTTTGACCTTCAGAATGTCCTGTTGACCTGTCAATCACATCATCCCATTATCGCTACAAAAGCCGGACCCACCTCTGATCAGAAGAAGAGTGTTGGTCAGAAGAAGTTGCCAGCTTTTGCAAACTACGTAGTTTTGGTGGACGATTTGCAGGCCCTGAGTCATGTGCACTTCCTTTCTTGCCGTGCATCCATGAGGAAGTGAGTGTTACGTTGTTATTACTGCGTTAACTTATCGCTTCATCATGGTGGAATTGTACTTCTTCATTCATGTCGAGTGGTTCTGCCCGCTACATAACGGTTCCCTAGCTTATAGTTCTATTGAGACAGAACATCATCACTCAGCTCTTTACAGTCATCCGTTATCTCAAGAGGCTAATTGTTGAGCGATCTCTGTGGGATGAGTCGTTCATGTAACTCTGTTAAGGGATGGTTACATTGCACAACTGTTACACCACGGCACAGTAACTTGTCTGCCCTTAAAGGGACGGTGCTTCATTTAATTAATTAAATTAAATGAATATAGGCTATTTATTATTTACTCATTTTCCAAGTTGTTTATTGCCATCCTTGCTCTTAGTCTGGAATATTGTTGTGATGCATTCTACTTAATATCGGTACATTCTTCTGTGGATTTCATCATTATAGAAACCACAGCATCCTGACAGTGTATAAGTCACTGGCATGTTTATGAGTGTGTGTGTGTGTGTGTGTGTGTGTGTGTGTTCATAAAACATAATTGGGAACTCAGAATCTGTTTCTTCTGACCGGACAACCTGTGGCGTGTAAAAGACTCACGTGGAGATGAAGTTCTTCTGCACCAGGAAAGCAGACACTCCACACAGGTGCCACAGCACGTGATGGTGGGCCCAGTCCAGAAGGACGTCCAGCACCTGGTGCCAGTGGTGCTTCCACGCGGCGGTGAAACGCGGTGTGCCGTCGCCTAGCCGACTGAGGCTCCAGGGCCGGTGGGTCAACGCGGTCACCACCTCCGGGTCGGCCTGGCGCATCTGGGTCAGAACCGAGAAACGCAAGTTACACGGAAGAAGCGGCGGCTAGCGGCGTCTGTAAGTTTCATCCGATCCGGTTACATTTATTTGATCTTTAAACCATAGTTACTATCTCCCATTGGGACACACTATGAAAAATTCTATGACACTAATGAAACATTAGCTCATTTTCCCCACATACACATGCTTTCTGTAAGATTAGAACTATCTACCCTGTAGATGACTTTAGGCTCAAAGGAGCAGACAATGCTGGAGTTGTACAGAACTGGATGCTTCTTATAAAAGTCCTTGAGAGTGGCTGCTGCCTGGAAAAACAAACAAAGACGTACAAACATTAGTTGGGATCTCCATGTGGAAGTGTGTCTTCATTGTTTAAATGATTTGATAGGGGGAAAGGAAATGCATTTTACAGGACAAATCTCTGTTTTATTAAGTAGCCACCTGTCACATTTTCAAGACAGTTTAAAACATTTGCGGTCTGGGGGTATTTTGCACAAGCATGCTGTTAATGACCGAACTGCAGGTCAGACCAGTGTTACAGTGAAACACAAACTGGCGGACTGGTCCCTGAGCTGATGCACCCCATTTCTCTAGTACCTCATCGGGATGACCTTTGACATCAAAGTATATGGTCAACTGGTGTTTAATGCACTCCTCCACAGCCTCCTCCAATGTGGGTACCCTCTCACCATGGAAACGGTTTCTGTGAAGGACATTTAAAAAAATCTTACGTCATATTTACTGCTTATTCTAGTATAAGACAGATTAAAGTTTTTTTGTGTGAAAACAAAACATGCTAAAAACTGGAGCTGGCTTTCCACAACAAGTTATCTTTATCATCTTCTTTTGATTGCAGTCACCAGTCACTGATAGCTTTAACAATTAATTCCCTAAGCTCTGAAACCTGGCCTCGGTCACTCAACTCAATCCTCAGAATTGGTCCTTTTTTCCTATTCAATCACCATGAGCTTCCATAGGTATTTTAAACATAACATGATCAATTATATCATATACTTGGACTTCAACAATCCACATGAAACTTGGTATGGTTGCAGCCTCCCATGACTGATACAGAATACAGGGTTTGTGTCCCTAGGTGTGTGATTCCATTTGTGCTGGCGCCCCCTGTGGTGGGTTAGGGTCAAAGCACTTTTTGGGCAATAGCTTGAAAACCGTTTGCCAAAAATGATGAGATTTGAAAAAGCCAATGCATACCTGTGTGAATGGCCAATCTTAATGAAAATGTGTAGGCTCATTCATAATGGCATATAGAAGCTATTTCTCCAATTTCAAACAAATCAACCATAACATGACGCTACAACAAGCTACAACATGCTTTCCTCTGTATCTCTTCAAAATGTATTTTGTCTTTAAATCCTTACATAACATTTACAAAATTCAAATGGTCCTCTTTCACCTGTTGAAGCGGTCAAATCATTCAACCTTTCGCTACTTGTGGCAGTTTGCACACCTACTTGGAACCCGAGGATCGCTGCTTGCGGCAATATTTAATAAAATACTTATTATGATAGTGTACACCTCTGTCCTGTTATACATGTTGATATTTGTACCCCTATATTCAGCATTTACTCTACATATAGTATTGTATTAAAACATTGATTTGCCTTCAGCAAGTACAATTATACAATGAAGCTCATATTGTTGCTTATGTATACATGTACATTTCACTAGACAGGTCTAAAACAACAACAGAACGTAGCTCACAGGTACTGCTTCACACCCCATCAGTGTACAGCCGCCACATCCACAAACTATAGCTCCTTACATTTTCACCAGAATAAGATATACAACAAATGTTTTAGTCAATTGTTGCTAGAAATGTAATCATTCAAGGTAACACTTTTCTTGGAACGAAAAATATCTTGTTATTTCACTTGCGGTGGTCATATTATGCACGGCTATGCGGTAGCCTATGTC
This sequence comes from Clupea harengus, assembly GCF_900700415.2. Classification (NCBI taxonomy): domain Eukaryota; kingdom Metazoa; phylum Chordata; class Actinopteri; order Clupeiformes; family Clupeidae; genus Clupea; species Clupea harengus. Next base: position 5,333,189 of record NC_045177.1, read on the forward strand.
TAATTTTTGGAGCATTTGAAAGGAAGTTAAATTGTTAATAGAAACGACATTATACTAGCAAGTTCTAGCTGATTTTAATTGGCCACAATGTTTTCATATTCTGAGCTAAAAAATGTAGACACCGAAGATAATTTTTTACAAAGGCTGCATGTAAACATGTGAGACTTTGCAGATCTTTTTGTAACATACAATCCCCAGTCTCTGGACTTGACAAAGAAGAAAAGATTAATACTACACTTCACTTCAACCCCCTCTGTTTTTGTTTTTCTGTCTCTTCATTTTCATTTTATGTCTGATGTGACGCCCTGTTCCTCTTCTTAACCAGGAAATAACAACCACAGAGCATCATACGTCTCACTCTCAGACCATCATATGTCTCACTCTCAGACCATCATACGTCTCACTCTCAGACCATTATATGTCTCACTCTCAGACCATCATATGTCTCACGCTCAGACCATCATACGTCTCACTCTCAGACCATCATATGTCTCACTCTCATAAGTCTCATTCAGTTTGGTTTGTCTCACGGCCAATAGATTGGCCTCTCTGATATCATTATATTATATGTCTTTCCTCAGGTCTTTTTTTTGTTTGCTTTCCACTTCTTATTTCATACTTGCTCTTGTGCTTTTACCTGAGGCGGTGTATGCTCTTGTGCTTTTACCTGAGGCGGTGTATGCTCTTGTGCTTTACCTGAGGCGGTGTATGCTCTTGTGCTTTTACCTGAGGCGGTGTATGCTCTTGTGCTTTACCTGAGGCGGTGTATGCTCTTGTGCTTTTACCTGAGGCGGTGTATGCTCTTGTGCTTTTACCTGAGGCGGTGTATGCTCTTGTGCTTTTACCTGAGGCGGTGCTTGCTCTTGTGCTTTTACCTGAGGCGGTGCTTGGCCGCAGCATCCAGTTTGTTGATTTCAGAGAAGCGCAGCTTACTGAGGAGTCCTGACCCGTTGGTGGTCCTGTCAACGGTCTCGTCATGCATAAGAATAGCCACCCCGTCGGCAGAGAACTCCAGGTCCAGTTCCACCCCTGTCGCTCCATTTTGACTGGCCTGGTGGTGTGGGGGGAAACAAGAGAGTGGAAGAGGAGGAAGAGAAACCTGATTGGTAAGACGGAAAATAACAGAGCATGGCACCCGGAGGAAAACAGCCTGCACAGCACTTCACAGAGGACAAGCCAGAGCCAGAGTCACAGATGTCAAACCAAGTCAATCTGATAAAGGCTTAAATGGTAAGCTAAATGGTGCAATCGCTCCTGAAGGTATCAGTTACGCTGGGGACACGTCTCCACCACTTTTTGCAATTACCAATTGCGTCCCCACCACGTTTGACAACTGAATGTGTACTTGCTGCTCCAGTCCTTGCGCACTGTGGCACACGCCAAAAATGACACAATTTTAGCTGGCGCGTGGTGCTTCCCAATTTTCGTAACTTGTGGTGCGAGGCTGGCACATATGCAAAGTGAATGCGCAGGAGACACGAGTCACAGCTCCATCAGTACAGGCATCTCTATGACCCTTCAATGCAGGAGAATAGGGATTCCCAGAGGACGTTTGTGTGGCTTACTAACATTTTTATTAACAAAACTATAACTATTTATTATGATGTATGTATTCACAATGACGTATTTATTATTATAACAACTAACTATTAACTTATTATTTATTCATGAACAGAACAAAAACATTCATATGAACATCACAGAAACAGTTGATGTAAGCCTTGCACGGGTCTCAGGATATTCATTATAATTTAAAACTGCTGTTTTGTAGTATTGTATATGTAGGTGGCTGACTTGGCTGCCCTAAGAGTTTTTCTTGGATGGGGTGTACTTTGAAGGAGGCTTAGTATAGTTTATTTTTGCAAGACAAGAGAGAGCACAAAGTGCTGTTGTTCAAACTTGTTCTATTCTCTGTAACTATTTTTTTTAAGACTTGACATGTTGACGGACATCATTCTTACCGCCGTGCCCTACGTTGAAATCAATACGACAGGCTTAGCAAAAAGCATGACTTATCAAGAGGACTGTTCGATATGCATGGAAACTCCTCTGTCCAACCAGACTTAAATTTACAAACATATTTCACCTTCTTCAGTGGTACGAAAAAGAAGGCTAAATCTCTAACTACCTATCTACTAGTTCATCATGTCGAGCATACATCATGCTTCATAACTCAAATAACAGTGGACTTAACTGTGACACTTCCATAACATAACTCAACTTTCAGTGGACTTCATAATACATGATGTAAAGAAACATTAAACTGTTAATGTAACATTTAGCACTGCTGTTTAGCTGTGTTTGGTTGGTCACCGGCGAGCTAGTTACAGCAGTGTTTGTTGAACCTATGCAGCAGTTGTGTTGTTTGGTAGGCTCATGTCTGTGGCTAACATCGTGAAATTGGAGTTTCCACTGTGAAGTGCGCAGGATTTGATATTTGAGCGTCATCCGTGGCCATAAACTTGCCAAAGTATTCACAGGTAATAGGATTTGAATGCGTTGCTCTCTATGAGATTTTATATAAATGTGCATAGTCACGGCTCTCCACACCACACTTACACACGTGGAACAGAGAGGGAATTACGCCAGGCTGCTCTTCATAGACTTCAGCTCTGCTTTCAACACGATCATACCAAGCAGACTGGTCACCAAACTGATGGACTTAGGGCTCTCACAGCAAATCTGCTACTGGATCAGAAATTTTCTGACAGACCGCTCCCAGAGGGTTAGAGTAGGATCCCATCTCTCCTCAGCTCTCAGCATCAGCATCGGCTCCCCGCAGGGCTGCGTGTTGAGCCCCCTACTCTACACCATCTATACCCATGACTGCACCCCCACCCACCCGAGCAATGCCATCATTAAGTTTGCAGATGATACAACCGTGGTGGGGCTCATCTCAGGAGGAGATGAGACTGCATACAGAGAGGAGGTGCAAAGGCTGTCGACATGGTGCACCTTGAACAATCTTGTCCTCAACACCTCCAAGACAAAAGAGCTGATAGTCGACTATAGGAGGAAAAAATCGGACATGCAGCCTATTGCCATCAATGGGGAGAGAGTGGAGAGGGTATCAGACTTCAGCTTCCTGGGAACTCACATCGAGGAGGACCTTTCCTGGACCAGAAACACCATTGCACTGCTGAAAAAGGCACAACAGAGGCTGTATTTCCTGAGGTTACTCAGGAAGAACAAATTAAAAAAGAAACTGTTAGTGTCCTTTTACCGCTGCTCTGTGGAGTCAGTGCTAAGCTATGGCATCTCGCTGTGGTTTGCCAGCTGCACGGCAGCAGAAAGAAAGGTACTCCAGAGAGTCATTAACACAGCGCAAAAAGTAATTGGCTGCTCTCTTCCACCTCTTGAGGACATTTATAAAATGTATCCTCAGAGACTCAACACACCCTGGTTACCACCTATTTGAACTGTTGCCCTCAGGGAGACGCTTTAGGACCATCATAGCAAAAACAGACAGGCTGAGAAACAGCTTCTATCCATGGACGGATTAAGAAACCACGGGCCCCTGGGCCTGGATATGTTGAAGGCCCCCCCCCCCCCCTCCGCGAATGTGTGCGCCCGCAAAACACGCACGCACACACACGCACAGGCACACACAAACACAACCAATGTGTTGGATTTCACGGTCGAATTAGATACTTTGGCTATTGTATTGGGAAAGTAAACAGGTAAAAGTTTACTCCGTAACATCCACCTTCGGTGAGGTGTGCACTGCCCTGCTATTGTTTCTGACATTACATGTGACAGGGCAACAGCCGAGTGATTCTTTTCCAAATTGAAACTGATTAAGACCTACCTGAGGGGCAGCATGGGGCAGGAGAGGCTGAATGGGCTGGCTATCCTGTCCATTGAAAAATCAAATCATGCATCACCACTTTTATGTTTGAAAGGCGTCGTTCGGCAGGTGTAGCCTACTGTGCCTGCTTGTAGGTCTTGACTTCTGCGCCTAAACTAGCTATATCGTATCGTCTCATCACATGATCAAATAGAGACTTGACATTGGACAACAAGATACATATTACCCAGCAATCATCATTGCATATCTGTATATGACAAAAATAACAAAGAAAATAAGAAATTATTCATTTAATCGAATCGTTTTTTTTATAGTTTCTATAGTACGATAAGCATATTATTTTGTTATAGATTGCTACTGACGATTTCCCTCTAAAAATGATGAAAACCATGATAGAGACAGGTTTGCCATTTTGAGGGAATATATAGCATAAGGTATCCATTGAGGTGCCAAAACAGTCATGCTTGATCACTGTCGTATTGTACTAGCTTTTTCTAACACAGCACAGGTACACTCAATTAAAGCCATTAGCAAATTAATTAAATACAACTTTTTCAACCACAAATAAGAGATACATAACAGCGACTTCACACAGAGGCTCTGGCCTAGGGGCCCCTTGAGCTCATGGGCCCCTGGGCCTGGGCCCAGTAGGCCCGTTCGTTAATCCATCCCTGCTTCTATCCCAGAGCAATCATAGCACTTAACAATGCACAAAACTGACCTGTATTTGTCTCTCTGTTGTGTTATATGTCTTGTGTCTTTATAGTGTAAATATGTATATATATATGTTCAATCTATATTTTTATTGTTTTTGTGTCTGAGAGCTGCTACCTCAATTTCGTTGTACTTGTGCAATGACAAATAAATATATTCTATTCTATTCTATAGTCCTGCACTGGACTCCAAACTGCGCTCTCAGACACTGGAGCTGCTAAAAAATTACACCAAGACTCCTTGGGTTTGCTATGTGTCTCTAGCACGTCTCGTAACGTTTCAGGGAAGGTTCTCACTGCAGAGTTCTGTATCCGCTGCCCACTGATTGAGATACATCCCACCTGTTTTTTTCAGCATATCTGGGCTACGCTCATCACAATAGCAGAGGCAGACACGCAATAACCCAGTGACAGGTAGGATCATGTAAAATCCCATCTATGTCCCCCAGCACCTTTTACACCGTGGCATCAGCTCCAAATATTTTCTCCAATTACTGAACTAATAATCTATTGCTTACTTCAAAGCTTTTTCCACCATTATGGTTACGGGGTAGCTAGCAGACGCTTCTGTCGAAAGCGACTTACAAAACATTACACATAATAAAAGTATACATTTAAATACAAACATTTAAATGTAACCACCAGCCTATGTAATGCAGTGACATCTGTTGGATGTAACGTTAGACCTCAACCTGACGGGTAGCTAACGTCAGTAACTAATTTGAAGACACAAGCAGGTTCACTTACCTCCCGAATAGCCGCTATGGTGTTTTCTGGGGCATCGTGACCGCCAGCCCGATGAGCAATGATCGATATCGCACCGGCGGTCGGTTTTCCAGGCCGCAGCACCTGCCGTGCTCGGCTCGCTGGGACTTGCGGGAATCGGAACATAAACAGAAAAAAGTAAAGTGATGTAGTTATCACTGTGGACCACAGTGCGCTCCTGGTTCCGAGAAGAAGCACGATGAACACTGCCGACAGGCAAGTGACACCATCCCCAATTTGTAGCATCTCTTTCAATACAAAAAATCTTGGTGCCACTTCAGCTGAAGCTAGGTGTTCTTGAATGCAGTGCCCATTCAATATCCAGGCAGACGACTGACAGATTCCAATATAGTAGGCTAGGCTAGGAACTAAAATCAGACAGTCGGGAAACAGACAGCATTCGGTACACACAAGACATTACACTTCCTCCTCGTTAAATCAGTTGAAAGTGTATGGCAAATCATGTGTAGGGTACATGACAAGACTGTTGCCAACTGAAATTGAAAATGAATGTACAGATATGCATTGAGCAGCGTTCAGGGAGGAACTAAAGTCAAATTAGCTTGCACTTCCGGTCACAGTTAGACAAAAAATATATACCAAAATAAAAGTTATCAACCAGCTTAGTATTTAAGAAACATCATATATATTAATTACATGATAACAAAAAAACAAATGGACGAAAAAAAAGAACTAACTCATTTCACACACGTATTATTCTATTGTTTTAAAACAGGAAACATTAACAGGCTAAAGTACATGTTCAATAGGAAGACACACACATCGCTCTACTGATAAAACGATGGGTTTTGTCTTAATAAAAGAGGGGGTCAATATGTTCAGAACATCCTAAATATTTATACAAATATGTTTATTAGTCATGAATTTTGCCATTGACCACAACACATATATTAGGATTGCCAATCATAGGACAGCAATGGCATCGTGCTCAATGGGAGGACATTGTGGCATAAACTAAGGATTGTGTCTTGATAAAACTGGGGTGGGACATGTTCAGGGATATGCATCCTAAGTACTAGTAAACATGTGTTTATTAGTCATGAATCTCGTCACTGACTCTGCTACTATACTTTTAATAATGTTCTACCTGTAATTCCACTTTGGAGTGACCTCACGTCAGGGAACCTGTGCAGATTTCCCCCAAAATATCCAAGTAAAACACTGTATCCCAATAAATCCACATCAATTTATGAAGACACGTTTAAAAACACCAGAATATTGTAAACAATGAGAAAAACAGAATTGACAAATGTATTGAGAACATTCAAGTGTTATACAAAACTAGGGAGATTGAGTTTTGTGAGAAACTGAAAATACAGATGAACAAAAATAAACCCAATCCCAGAAATGCAGAAGCTGAGGAGACATGGCAAAACAAACAATGGACACATAAGCATTAAAGGAGATCCTTTCAAAGTGCTCCACACACAAACAAAGCAACATTCTTAGTATAAATAAAAGCAATGCCAAGGACTGGGAAACAGGTAGCCATGGATTAACTGACAATGTATTTCAAAAGATATGTCAGTTTCCTACGAAAGCAATGCAGAGACGAAATGTGTAAACCTAGTTAGGGTTCCTGATTGTGTGACTTTCCTTCCCATTGTGAAAGACATTGCAAGACAACGGGTTTTTGAATGAGTAACATTGGATGGAAGGACATTGGGCGTAGCTCATGTGCCCATGAAGGGTAACTGACGCACGAACATCATGCAATATGTTGATTGTGAAAAAAGAGAGTAAACAGAGCGAAGACGGGGTGAGGCATTGTTTCTCGGGAGTGCCAGATACCATCACACATTTGGCAACCATTAGGCCAACAGCCTAACCTGCAAGACGCCGCAGGAAAGGTGGTTGCATAATGGCCCGATGCCCACCCCCTGAAACCTAAAACAAAGGGGACTGGCGAAATCACTGTATCCAACTAGACTAAAAACAAAAAAAAATCTCTTTAATACATCCTATGACACCACTGTTGACACCACAGCCTTCTGTGTACATGGATTTAGGCATGGTTGTCGCAAACACTGTCACTCTCTGGCCTCACCGTGGGGGGGAGGCTGTGGTGTGTGTATGAGATAAACTCTCACACTGGCTTTTTGGAGGTGTCTCGCCCAGACAGGTTTGCTCTTCTGCTCTCGCTCACTTGCTTTAGTCCTGGTCATTGGGGAAGTCAGTGTGGTGATTAAAGCCCTATATTTACCAATGGCATTGACACAAATACAGCATATTACTTACCGTTCTCTTTCGGTACCTAAGGTGACCAGGGTTCGTATCCCAGTTATTCCCCTATCCCAATCCCAGGTTGTAATCTTGAGTGGCTCTCCCAGCCTAACCACTTCCCTTACCCTAACCTGCGAGCGTATCCAATTCCTCGTTTCACCAATCACCAATTTAGCCTGGTTTCACACTGCCAACGTTGCGTGTTGGTGGCGGCTGCGTTGCCTGGTGATTACATTTCGGCACTTATGTTAACAGGTTAGAGCACATGTGTCAAACTCAACACTAATAATGCAAGTCCCACAATGCACTACCACCCCGTTGGTAGTAAAATGTTTAATTACCGCTGATACTTACATTTACATCAGCTTGAGGTCTTGCCACCGTCTTGTCAGCCATCTCGTCTGCCAGTATTTTAGAAATGAAAAGCTGCCGAAAGGGCTCCTCCTCTTCCGCTACGTAGCCAAGATGGCGCCCGTTTAAGGCGAGTAGTGTACATCGTTTCACACTGCAGTTTTTTACCGTTTGCAGTGCGCCATCCGGGTACTTTCAGTGCCCTGCATTCTGCTGATTCTGTCAGTGTGAACGCCCTAAGCACTGAAAGTCAGTGTTTGAAGTGCACAAGTAGACACAGCTTGTGTCAATTTAGGCCCGCAAGCGTGAGCCCTTGCCCCACTGTCTGCAGCCTCATCACCTGAAGTCAAAGTTTAGCTTGTGGCCTGTCTCTCTCCCCCCAAAAATGGCCAAACGAAAGGTGGACTTCTCTCTCTCACACCCGTCTCACTCTCTCTCTCACACACACACACACCTGTCTCACTCTCTGACACACAACACATCTCACTCTCTCTCTCTCACACACACACACACACACATCCGTCTCACTCTCTCTCACACACACCTGTCTCACTCTCTGACACACACACACATCTCACTCTCACACACACACACACACACCTGTCTCACTCTCTCTCACACACACTTCTCACTCTCTCTCACACACACACGCACGTCTCACCCTCTCTCACACACACACTTTCTCTCACACACAGAGGTCTCACTTTCTCTCACACACATTATGTCTCACGTGCGTCTCATAAGCACTCTCTCACACACCCACATCTTATCTCATACTCTTTCCCTCTCCCTGACACACACACGCTTGCGACTCATACTCTCTCTCTCTCTCTCCCTGACACACACACACACACACGCTTGCGACTCATACTCTCTCTCTCTCTCTCTCCCTGACACACACACACACGCACATGTGTCTCATACTCTCTCCCAAACACAGTCAGAGCCAGACTGGTGAATAAAAAGCACAATCACTGTGACCCATGACCTCTGACTGTATCATCACTGTGACCTCTGACTGTATCATCACTGTGACCCATGACTGTATCATCACTGTGACCTATGACCTCTGACTGTATCATCACTGTGACCCATGACCTCTGACTGTATCATCACTGTACCCTCTTCATTGTGATGAAGTAGTTTGTTCATCAGCTGGCGTGTGCTAACAGGTTGGTGTCTTTACTGTGTTTGTGTGTGTGCTAACAGGTTGGTGTCTTTACTTTGTGTGTGTGTGTGTGCGCGTGTGCTAACAGGTTGGTGTCTTTACTGTGTGTGTGTGTGTGTGTGTGCGTGCGTGCGTGTGTGCGTGCGTGCGTGCGTGCGTGCGTGCGTGCGTGCGTGCGTGCGTGCGTGCGCGTGCTAACAGGTTGGTGTCTTTACTGTGTGGGTGTGTGTGGGTGGGGGGTGTCTTTACTGCTAACCCTTTGGGGAAAGGATGCTGATTAAGGGGCGTCGGTCATAGACAAGGTCAGCCCATCACTGCCTCTCACTGGAGTCATCCAGGAATCTCATCCAATCAGCTCTCTCTCTGACACTTCCTGTGAAGCTGTTTTGCGGAGCGATGTCTGATTTGGTTGGTGAACGTAACCGAGTGAAACCCAGAGTCCTGACAAAGTCAGCCATCCTGCTTATTGAGATGTACCAGTGCTCTTCTGTTGTCATGGCGACAGAGCTTTGAAGACTCCACTCTCACCTGATCTCACCTCTAATATGTCCAATGGCAAGTTTCAGATCTCACATCCCTGTCCAAACACACACACACACACACACAGCTCTCTCACATCCCTGTCCAAACACACACACACACACACACACACACACAGCTCTCTCACATCCCTGTCCAAACACACACACACACACACAGCTCTCTCACATCCCTGTCCAAACACACACACACACACACAGCTCTCACATCCCTGTCCAAACACACACACACACACACACACACACACACACACACAGCTCTCTCACATCCCTGTCCAAACACACACACACACACACAGCTCTCTCACATCCCTGTCCAAACACACACACACACACACAGCTCTCTCACATCCCTGTCCAAACACACACACACACACACACACACACAGCTCTCTCACATCCCTGTCCAAACACACACACACACACACACACACACAGCTCTCTCACATCCCTGTCCAAACACACACACACACACACAGCTCTCACATCCCTGTCCAAACACACACACACATACACAGCTCTCTCACATCCCTGTCCAAACACACACACACACACACACACACACACACACAGCTCTCTCACATCCCTGTCCAAACACACACACACACTCACACACAGCTCTCACATCCCTGTCCAAACACACACACACACACACACACACACACACACAGCTCTCTCACATCCCTGTCCAAACACACACACACACTCACACACAGCTCTCACATCCCTGTCCAAACACACACACACACACACACACACACACAGCTCTCTCACATCCCTGTCCAAACACACACATGAGCTTTCTTTTTTCCCTCATCCTCCACACACACAGATAGAAACATGCATACAATCCCACCCCTTGTCCTGGAGGGCAGGGGTTCTCCACCTTTTCTACTCCACGGCCCACCTATTCGTATTTGTAACAGGGTGAGGCCCAACAGACACCCCACTCATTTTAGCTAATCTATATTCCATTCTAATTAATAAATGATTGTTATGTGTCACAAAGAGCAACATCAGCACCTGCTACAGGAGGGAGCCTAGAAATGAATACAAGAAAATACAACTCTAGATATTGCACTATCAAAATTGTATTGTGCACCAGAAAACAACATAAAACCACACAATAGGGATTTATTATCAAGACCCAAAAGATAGCATGCACTCAAAACAAGTGAGGAAACATGCAAACAAGACCACTCAATGACCTTACTTAGCGAACTGTGTAGACATGGTCGACGCTGGAGGGTTGGGATAATCATAAAGTGTGGAAAGTCATCGACTATTCACAATAATAATCTAATATAATACCGATAATCATATAATAATAATCTTTATTTATAGACACCGTTTATAAAGTGCTCCCCATAGGCAGCAAAATAAAAATCCCCCATAGGCAGCAAAATAAAAATCCCCCATAGGCAGCAAAATAAAAATCGTGAAATCATTAAAATGAAACGGATGAAAACAACAACAAATTAAAATAAATAAGAAATAATAGCGGGTAAAAACATGGAAATGTTTTGGAAATAAAAGATATTTCAAAAGAAAATTAAAACTCAGGCAACACCAGGAAAGGCTCTCCTATAAAAGTGTGTTATAAGAAGGGACTCTAAGGAAGTCACAGACTCAGCCAACCTGACTTCCTTCACACACTGGTTGCAGGGCAGTGGGGGTACACTTACCACTGGGTTTACGTAGTGCATCTAAAAAACACATTAGATCTCCCCACAAACCTCACACTCGCCTACAGCTTTACGAACAAAACACACAAACATCCCAACTCTACACAAACCTCACACTCGCCTACAACGTTAAGAATCAGGAGCAAACAGACAGACAGACAGGTCAGTCAGTAGAAGTACACACCCAGTGAGGGTCAGAGTGCAACCTGGATGCTTATTGGACTGCAGAAGACTGATCCCCTCCTCCAGTAAGAGACCAGAATCCACTGAATCATATAACCTAAAATAAAAATATACTTCTTTAGTCTGTCATGGATCTTCAAACACAAACATACACACTCTCTCGGTTTCACACACACAGTATCTGTTTTTTTTTTTTATAAAACGTACTCACTCCATCACTCACACACACACCATCTTTTTCCCTCTTCAATTCAGTTGAGCTCTATTGGCATGTTTCAAAGCAGTGGTGCCAAAGCAAATACATTTCAAACACAATATTACAATATCGTTAGATACAATATCTTTTTTTTATTATTTAATATTACACACACACACACAGAGTCCTGCACACAGTGTGTCCATACAGACCCCTCCATGTATAGACTACATACAAAAACAGAAGATGATGTATCTCTTGTTCTTTTTATTAAAACCAACGTACCTACTCACTCACACGACATTTGGCCCCATCATTTCGATCTCCACACGCTGGTTGCAGTCCAGTTTGAAGTATTTTTTCTCAACACACTTACCACTGGGTTTAGTGCATCTCAACCTTCATGGAGAAAAACAGAGACACAGAAACACATTAGATTTCCCCACAGACCTCACACTCGCCTACAGCTTTAAGGATAAAACACACAACTACATTACAACTCTACACCAACCTCACACTCGTGGACAGCTTTAAGGATAAAACAAACACAAACATCACAACTCTACACAGACCTCACACTCGCCTACAGTTTTAAGGATAAAACACACAAACATCACAACTCTACACAAACCTCACACTCGCCTACAGCTTTAAGGATAAAACACACAAACATCACAACTCTACACAAACCTCACACTCGTGTGTGTGTGGAGGGAGGGTAAGACCTAACAACCTAACAAAACCACTGAAGTCCTTTGGAGTTTTGTGTTTGGATGTGGTTTACTTAGGAGACATACAGAATGTATATGCATTTTTGGGGAATGTTAAAACAATACTCAAAGTTGCATAAAAGGTCTATCTGGCACTTGACTGTGATGAAACAATTTACTTTTTGTTCTCTTCAATCACCTCTTGTATTGTTGTACCTCACAATAAAGGTTATACTTGAAATGATTGTAAGTTGTTTTAGTGCTGTGTGAAAATATCCATTCCATCTCTATAATATTGTGCAAATCTGGGTCACCCAATAGGACTGTATATTATGCAATCTGAAGACACATTTTTCTCTTCAGAGACACACTCACCTCAGCTCCTCACACCTGCTCAATGCAGGCTGCAGCATCCTCAGCTTCTCTGCTGTTATTTTGCACTCATGGAGCTCCAGGCTTCTGATGGTCGGGCAACACTGCAGGCAGTACAGCAGCACCCAGCAGTCTGTACTCGTCAGGAGAATTTTGACAAACTTCATCTCCCCCCAGACTCCCATGGCTCTCCTTACAAACTCCTCCTCATGGAGCTCATAGAGACATTGAAGTATATACAGCATATCCTCTTGCATTTTGTGATATTGCAAATTGCTTAGAAGCCACTCCTGCAGATAAGCTTGAATGGATGCCCAGGACTGCTTTTTCAGGTGTGGGTAAAGGTCTCTGTTTGAAAGCCCAAAAAGGAATTGCACAACAGGTCTAAAATGTGCAAGGTTTCCAAACAACTCCTGTAGTTTGCCAAGTGCCTCTTCCTCATTCTCTAACATCAGGTACTGGAGAGCAGCGAAGAACTCCTGGAAGCTCAGATGCATGAAACTGTACATTATTTCCTGTTTGACTGGTCTCTTTAGGAATAATTTGCAGAGGAAAGGATTGTATTTGGTTGCTTGTGATGGATCAGGGAAAACCTCAGACAAACTCTTCTCATCAAACAGGACCGTATGTTCATGTAACTTTCCCTCTGCCAGCTGGCCCAGGCGCCTCAGCAGTGTTTCAGGCTGACTCAAACCCTGGCAGTGATGATCAAGCAGAGTGGACACAAAGTGCACAAATATAGAGGTAGTTGTTTGTAGTTTTTCAGTGATGTCCGTGTGTCCTTCTTCTTGATCCCTGAAAACTGTGCAGATGATCCAGCAGATGACGGGGATGAAGCAGGCAGTGTACAAAGTCTCGTTGGTCCTCACACAGTTAAATGCTTTCTTTGCTAGCAGCTTTTCTTTGAAAAACCTCTGGAAGTACTCCTTCACCCCCTCCTCAGTGAAGCCTAGGATGTCAGTGAAACGCTGAGAATCACTGAGCAGCTTGCTCAGTTTGTCTGAAGCAGTGGATCTGGTGGTGACCAGCAGGAAGCACTTAGGCAGGAGAAGCCCCTTCAGCAGAGCGCTCAGAGTGGCCTCAACAGGAGCTTCTTTGAAAGGGTCTTTAAGTGGTACTGTGCTAGTTTTCTCAAATGAGAACTTGAGCTCATCGAAGCCATCAATGAGGAAGAGCACTTTCATTTTAGAGTCCTTCAGCACCTCTGCTGTTTCACTGGTGAAGCTTGGACAGTAGCTCAGGAGATCCATCAGACTGTGTGCCTCTGATATTTCATTAAGCTCTTTGCATTTAAGGTGAAGAACCAGGTGGAACAGGTCTTCGAATACTTTTCCTGAGGCCCAGTCATACATGATCTTCTGAGCAGTGAAGGATTTTCCATGTCCAGAGTGGCCCTGAAGAATGACTGCCTTTGGAACATCTCCACCGCCATCGGGTTTGAACAACTGGTCAACAGTGATTCTGCTGTATGTATCACTGGCCCTGGTTTTTAAGACATGCTGGTGATGTTCTCCTCTACAACGGATCTCCTCCTCTCTTTCTCTCTGCTTTCTGTGTGTCTCAACGATCAGCAGCTCAGTGTAGCGATCAGACAGCAGCACATTCTCACCAGGTCGAGAGTTATACTCCTTCACTTTTTTATATGTGGAGCAAACGGATGTCTTGTATTCATTTATTTTGGAGGTATGATCTACAAACGAACAATTTTGTACACAGCATTGACTATCATTTTAAATGATGCTTCAGTTTTAATTTGACATAATAATTTAAGTCTACGCAGAATAAAATCTGAATTTACCAGCATCCGGTGGTGGTGTTGCCAGAGCATAAACCCCAAAACCTTCAGGGAATAAAGAGGATGAATTTTGTGTGTGTGTGTGAGTGACAGCTCTGTAGATGAAGCATGTCCTCTATATTACCCTCAACCAGGGCATCAATAGATAATTTACAGTTGAATTCAATGTATTTTTCTTACCATGATAATGATGTTGAATGTTTGAATTGATGCCGATGTTTCCCTGAACTGTATTGCCGGTCACAGATGGACTTGAGACAATTTTCTCATACTTGCAGCCTCTTCTGGGTCCTCTCCTGTCAAGACTTCAAACAGAAAGCAGACCTAACAAACAGCAGCACTAGAGACAGATACGTCCCTTACTAAAAAAAGTACAAAAGACTGGGTCGGAGTTTTAGAATAACATTTCTTGCAACTGTGACTGTAGTTTTTGTACATTCTTTGTGTACACGTCCTTCAGGTATGGTAGTGTATTATAAAAGTGAAACGATGCATACATTATTCCAACGGCGTGAGTAAGTAGTAAAAGTAGTTAAAGAGCTCAACTGATGTGCCGTTTATCTCCTCTCATTAGCACTCTCCACACACACACACTCTATCAGACTGATAACATCAGTAACATCAGTAATATCAGAAATATACTACTACGACTCCGTTACGGACAGACGGACGGACAGATTCGATTGACTCTTTTTCATTTATGGTTCTTCGAAGGTGTAAGGTCTGTGTTCTGTCCATGTCTAATTTCTGTGTTTGTCTCCCTTGTGTGGTCGCATGTTTGTTCCCGTGTCTAGTCCTCGTGCTTCCTTGTTCCCGCCATGTGCTTTCCCTGTGTTTGTTTGTCTGTGCCATGTGCCCTCTTGTTGTTGTCCGTGTCTCCACCCCTCACCTGTTCCCAATCTCCCGGGTTGTGTGTGTCATTGGGTTCACCTGTGTCCTGTTAATTCCCCTTGTTTAATCCACCTGTGTCCTTGTCTGCCCCGCCTTGATTGTTCTCACCTGTCCCTCGTTATCTGTTGCCTGTGTGTATATATAGTCCTTGTTTTCTTGTTCCTCGTTGTGTCGTCGTAAGTTTGTGTTTGATGGTACGTTCCTTGTGTTTCCACTGCTCCTCGTGTATTCCTAGCGTTTAGCGCTTCTGCCTTGTTCAAGTGATTACTCGTGCTTCTGACCTCTGCCTGCCCTACTACTATTCTCCTGCCTATTCCCTGTGTGGATTTGTTTGCCTATTTTTGGACTGCCTACCTGTGTACCGAACCCTGCTAGTAAACGTTTATTCTTCTGAATCTACCCCTGTGCTGAGTCGTGCGATTGAGTCCTGCACAACACCCACCATTCGTAACAGTACGACGACACCAAAGATGGACTCAGCCGACTCAGACTCAGTGCTCAGACTCAGTTTGAGCAAACAAGCCTCCTCTCTCTGCCTCGTGACAAGGGGAATAGAGGAGCAAGGGAGAAGTTCCCTGAAGTCCCTGAACCTGCTGTTGGGACAATTCGAGCAGCTCCTGGATCGTTGGGATTCCCTCGCTGCACCTCCCTCTCCAGCTCCGGTTCCATGCCGCCTGGATTCCGGCTCCAGGGTTTCAGCTTCACTCACCAATACTGCTCTGGCTTCAGCTCCGACTCCACGTCTCCTGCCTCCCGCCGTCAGGACAGCCGCAGTCGCCCTAGGAAGAGCTTCTGACGCTGTCAACCTCGAAGCAGCCTCTACCAATGCCACCATCAAAGCGGTCTCTGACGCCGTCAACGCAGCCTTTGGAGCTTCCACCCTTGAAGCTATCTCCGCCGCCCTCGAAGCTGCCTATGCAGCATTGGAAAGATTTTCTGTCACACCCAAAGAAGCCTCTGGCGCTGCCTTGCTCGATGCAGCTTCTATTGCCATCGATGCAGCCTCTGCCACCCTCGAAGCAGCCTCTGATGCTGCCGCCTCCGAGGTCGTCTCTGCTGCCCCAGAGGTAGCCTCCGTCGCTACCACTCCCAAAGCAGCCTCTGCCTCCCCCGAAGCAGCCTCTGACGCTGCCGCCCCAGAAGCAGCCTCTGACGCTGCCGCCCCTGAAGTAGCCTCCGTTGCTACCGCCCCAGAAGCAGCCTCTGACGCTGCCGCCTCCGAGGTCGTCGCTGCTGCCCCAGATGTAGCCTCCGTCGCTACCACTCCCAAAGCAGCCTCTGCCTCCCCCGAAGCAGCCTCTGACGCTGCCGCCCCAGAAGCAGCCTCTGACGCTGCCGCCCCTGAAGTAGCCTCCGTTGCTACCGCCCCAGAAGCAGCCTCTGACGCTGCCGCCTCCGAGGTCGTCGCTGCTGCCCCAGATGTAGCCTCCGTCGCTACCACTCCCAAAGCAGCCTCTGCCTCTCCCGAAGCAGCTTCTGATGCTGCCACCACCGAAGCAGCCTCTGACGCTGCCGCTCCCGACGTAGCCTCTGTCGCTACCACCCCAGAAGCTACCTCTGATGCCCCCGATGTAGCCTCTGTCGCTACCACCCCAGAAGCAGCCTCTGACGCTGCCGCCCCAGAAGCTACCTCTGATGCCCCCGATGTAGCCTCTGTCGCTACCACCCCAGAAGCAGCCTCTGACGCTGCCGCCCCCGACGTAGCCTCTGTCGCTACCACCCCAGAAGCAGCCTCTGACGCTGCCGCCCCCGACGTAGCCTCTGTCGCTACCACCCCAGAAGCGTCCTCTGACGCTGCCGCCCCGGAAGCAGCCTCCGACGCTACCACCCCCGACGTAGCCTCTGTCGCTACCACCCCAGAAGCAGCCTCTGATGCCACTGACGTAGCCTCCGTCGCTACCGCTCCCGAAGCACCCACTGCTGCCCCCGACGTAGCCTCTGTTGCTAGCGACCCCGAAGCAGCCTCTGTCGCTGCTGTCCCTGAAGCAGTCTCTGAAGAAATTGCTGATGGTGACGCCACTGAGGCCTACGCCACAGCAGAACCAGCCGCCGCAGATCAAGCCGCCGCTCTCCCTGCAGACCGAGCCGTCGCTCACCCTGCAGACCCGGCCGTCGCTGACCCTGCAGACCCGGCCGTCGCTGACCCTGCAGACCCAGCCGTCGCTGACCCAGCAGACCCAGCCGACGCTCACCCAGCTTGTGCGTACCCTACAGCCAGCGCTGCCGACCCGGACCCCGCAGCCACCGCTGCCGACCCGCACCCCGCAGCTGACCCGGACCCTGCTGCCACAGCTGCCAACCAAGATCCTCCAGCATCCGTTTCCGATGCAGACCCAGCAGCACCCTCTGCCGAGACCGGTCCAGCAGCACCTTCTGATGGCGTCGCTGCTGAGGGCTCTGCTGTTCCAAGCGCCCCTGGCCGGAGTGCCCCTGTCCCGAGCGCCCCTGTCCGGAGCGCCCCTGTCCCGAGCGCCCCTGGCCGGAGCGCCCCTGGCCGGAGCGCCCCTGGTCCGAGCGCCCCTGTCCCGAGCGCCCCTGTCCCGAGCGCCCCTGTCCCGAGCGCCCCTGTCCCGAGCGCCCCTGTCCCGAGCGCCCCGGTCCCGAGCGCCCCGGTCCCGAGCGCCCCGGTCCCGAGCGTCCCAGGCGCCCCTGTCCCGAGCGTCCCAGGCGCCCCTGTCCCGAGCGTCCCAGGCTCCCCTGTCCCGAGCGTCCCAGGCTCCCCTGTCCCGAGCGTCCCAGGCTCCCCTGTCCCGAGCGTCCCAGGCGCCCCTGTCCCGAGCGTCCCAGGTTCCCCTGTCCCGAGCGCCTCAGGCGTCCCGGTTCCGAGCGTCTCCGGCGTTCCTGTCCAAGGTGTCCTTGCGCCGGTTCCAGGCGTCCATCCGCCGGCCCCAGGCGCTCCGGATCCTGTCTCCAGTGTTCCTGGGTTCCCTGTCCCAGCTGCAGCAGACCCAGGGTTCGGTGCCGCCAGCCCTAATGAACCAGCGAGTCCAGGTGCCACGTCTATCCCAGCCACTGGCCCTGCAACCCCAAACACCAATCGATATCGCTGGCATCTATTTGTTGTGAGGGTTATTGTTGTGTTTATTGTTGGTCTGTTTGGCCGGTCGCCAAAGACTCTGCCCCTGTTTGGCCACCCACCCGGCCGGTCGCCAAAGACTCTGCCCCTGTTTGGCCATCCACCCGGTCGGTCGTCAAAGACTCTGCCTCTGTTTGGCCATCCACCCGGTCGGCCGCCAAAGACTCTGCCCCGGTTTGGCCACCCACACGGCCAGCCACCAGACATTCTGCCCTTGCTTGGCCGTCCACCCGGTCAGCCACCAGACCCTTCTTTCCAGCCTTCTGTCTGGCCCGGCCTGCCCGCCTGCCTTGCTCTGGACCCCCTCCACCCACCCTAGGTGGATTTGATCTGTTTGTGTGTTTTTGGGCTGTCTGGTCCGGTCTGCCCGCCTGCCTTGCTCTGGACCCCCTCCACCCACCCTAGGTGGATTTGTTCTGTTTGTGTTTAGGGCCGTCTGGAATCCGGCCCTTAGAGGGGGGGTACTGTAAGGTCTGTGTTCTGTCCATGTCTAATTTCTGTGTTTGTCTCCCTTGTGTGGTCGCATGTTTGTTCCCGTGTCTAGTCCTCGTGCTTCCTTGTTCCCGCCATGTGCTTTCCCTGTGTTTGTTTGTCTGTGCCATGTGCCCTCTTGTTGTTGTCCGTGTCTCCACCCCTCACCTGTTCCCAATCTCCCGGGTTGTGTGTGTCATTGGGTTCACCTGTGTCCTGTTAATTCCCCTTGTTTAATCCACCTGTGTCCTTGTCTGCCCCGCCTTGATTGTTCTCACCTGTCCCTCGTTATCTGTTGCCTGTGTGTATATATAGTCCTTGTTTTCTTGTTCCTCGTTGTGTCGTCGTAAGTTTGTGTTTGATGGTACGTTCCTTGTGTTTCCACTGCTCCTCGTGTATTCCTAGCGTTTAGCGCTTCTGCCTTGTTCAAGTGATTACTCGTGCTTCTGACCTCTGCCTGCCCTACTACTATTCTCCTGCCTATTCCCTGTGTGGATTTGTTTGCCTATTTTTGGACTGCCTACCTGTGTACCGAACCCTGCTAGTAAACGTTTATTCTTCTGAATCTACCCCTGTGCTGAGTCGTGCGATTGAGTCCTGCACAACACCCACCATTCGTAACAGAAGGCTGTGGGTGCTGAAAACAATTCACCGCCAGAACAGTAGGTGGAGCAACAATTTGCAAACATTTTGTCTTAGAGAAGTAAGAGCGGTTGCCCGAATAACTGCAGATTAATGGAAGTCAATGCACACCGTAAACATAAGAAGTGCGGGGACCATATAAAAAAAAACTGTTGGATAACTGGACTTCGCTCTGTGTTGTGGCTAAGATCCCTGCTTGCTTGCCATTATGTGTCAGTTGTCCTTTTGTTTAAATAAATGGTGTGGAAAATGCCAACATTAGCCATTACTCTGCTCATCAGTATTAGCCTACTTTCAAGGTAAAATCAAGGTATGGGGGGGGGTACCTACCGCTCTGTAAGGATGTCTCCATGAGTGTAACTGCTGTTGAACTTGGTCGCCATTAAGTCAAACCCTCGGGTGTTAGAACATCTACAATACAAATGAATAAATGCCAACAAACTGAACATATATTAAAACATATTTCAATTTGAACAATATGTTGCTGACAGACATAAGTCTCACTTACAGATAACTATTCGTTTCTTACATATCCTACACTTTACTTTAGCTGCCGTAGAGACGCAACTAGGCTATTCCACGTTCTTCTCAGACATGACATTAACAGTCCACTAGACCGAAGACACGTCTTGACAAACGGCCTAATCAAGAATGTTCCACACACACTGCCTAATCAAGAATGTTCCACACACACTGAGTAATACAGGGTGTCACATGACTCTAGAGTAGGATGTTATTGTTCTGAAAGGGTCCTTTGGTCTGGGTCGAGGCCATATAAATCTATGAACATATTTAAAATTAAAATTCCACACTGAGGCAAAGTTGACAAAGTATCATACACATCTCTAAAGGTATTTCTCCAATAACACTGAATACCCAACTGGGTATTTGAGGGGACAGGAAAGACTGAAATCCAAAAAGATCCATGCAGCAAAGCAGTGTTTAATGGAAGGAGAGAGATGAGATGCCAACGTCTGCTGCCAAATATGGACATGGGTTGACTTGTGAATATTTCCTGTTTGTCTCATCAGAGTTATTTCAAAAGTCAGAGCTCTTGGTTTCACAGAGGAAGTAAGAAAGGTGTGAAACAGTCAAGGCGTTATATAAAAGCGATCAAATAAGCCAAGCAGTAGACACCAAAAGCAATCGCCAGTTTTACACACCAGTATTTTCCATAAGATTATGCCCATTAACTTGTGTGGGAAAGTCCTACATTACACAGAGGCCTAAACTCCCATATTAACCAAGGAACACAAGAAACAAAACTTATATTGGACCATCATGTTACAAATGTGGACATATTTGATCCCATTTCTATAGCTCAAAGCAGGAGCCCTTGGGATAACTATTCATGTCCTACACTTTACTTTCAATTCACTTCACATATCATATCATTTCATTGAATAAATCATATATGCTAAATGTACTGGTGAAAACTTATGACTGAAACTGTTATCAACAAGAAACAGAAAATACTTAGAAGGTCTTAACTAACACAGCAAGTTCCTATATTATTACAGCACAGCTGGCTAATAAGTGCTCACGTTAGCCGTTAACGGAATGATGAATGAACGGTATACTAACAGTCATATATTGGCACGCAATGTAAATTACTAATCATTTCATTTTGCATATCAACGAACTAATACAGTTCATAGAAACTAAATGTAAGTCACTAATACATATTAACCAGAGTGTGAGACAACCAAAAAACTTACAGCCATTGCTTTCGAGGATGTGAGGGAAAGCGTAACACAATATACAAGCGTTCACTATGTCCGTAAATTCTCAATCACACGATACAAGCACTTGCATGGTATCAAAGTAAAGGTCCGTCAACAGACACTACGCAGTACTGTGTGCGTGTCTATAACAATAATAATTGCTTATGCACAACAGAAGGCGCAGAAGGAAGAAACGCTTGAGACGGCGCGTAATTGATACCACCGTGTAAAATACATCGTAATATTACCACTCGTATGAAGAGGTTATTTGTAAAAAAATGGATGAAAGCCAATGATGAAAAAATCGGTTTTGACTGAAACTCCCTAGAGTGCACACCGGAAAAAATATAAATACAAACGGAGATATCTGTTATTGAAAAAGAACCCCTCAAATATGTTCTGTAATTATCTTACAATACTTGAATGTCATGAAATGTATTCTCAGAAATAATAGGACAGTAGGACTAATGCCTCAGTCCCAGTAGGGGATAGATATTTAACTGGCATGTGGCATCAGGAAGTACATGCCACTGGCAGGAGGCGGGACATGCCAGTGAGCCGCCACGCAGCAGCATCGACCGTTGACAGCCAATTGCACGAACGAATACTGAGCGAGAAGAGTTTACAGGATTAAATACAATTTCGTAGTTAAAATGTTATTAAGCTTCAAACTAATAAATGTCATAATACATGGTAACAGGAGTGAATTATTTCAATAAGACACTAGAGTGGAGTTAACATTCTCTCGTAATGTAATTGTGCCGGAAAGCAATAGCCTACTTGACTGTAAAAGGAGCTTGTTATCGTTCATCAAACTATAACGTTATACGTACTGAAACTTTAATATTCAACACAACACACAGTAGGTCTACCACAACATTTATTAGCTTGTAGCTAAATAACATTTTAACCTCAAACTTTAATTTAATCCTGTAAACACTTGTCGCTGTCCGGATCCGGATTCATTTTTGGATCCGGTACTTTTTTTAATCGCGTTTACACGGAGTCGTGTCAATAAAAAATTGCGTTTACACGAACAGAGCTGATTGGATGAATCCGCTGTAGTATATCTCCCAGCCCTGTTGGTGGCGCTATAGTGGTGCTACTGACAACTGAAGAAAACGCAGAAGAAGACATGGAGCATGCGTATAAAGTGACAGAAGACAGAAGTCGAGATCCGACTAGTAACGTATCATACATAGCCTACATTTAATCTGCATAATAACACATTATGGTGGTAATAAAAGCCTACCTATATATTTTGCCTTGGTAGCCTATTGGGATATGAGTGCGTACAAAGTAGCCTACGGATATAGTAAATACAAAAATTATTCATAACTGTAGGAGCCATTTCTATCCATCTTTAGTTGAGTTTTAGTTAGGGGAACACACGGTTCTTACCGTAGCTCTGAAACCCACTTCACCGACAGCATCTTGTTAATAAGCAAACAGCACTGGGTGAAAGGACCAATTTTATGTACAAATGTATACCTTTATAATAAACGGGAACACCACCCAAAGAGAGTTTATGCCTGGACCAAGGATTATTTGCTACGCGTTGGGAACACTTTGCCGTCCACACTGAGGGTAATAGGATAGCCTCCACAATAACTATTAGTTGTATATGGCAATAATAATGGACCTCATTCGCGGATTCGAATATACTCGCTTCAAAAGTATGCGGATTCAGTGACCCAATCCGCCCGGTTCGTGTAAACGAAAGGTCGATCCAGACACATTTCTCTCAGAAATCAGGCAATCTAGGGTTCGTGTAAACAGGGCCGTTCATGTAAGGTGACCCAGGCTACTGTGACCAGGGCTGCTACCCCCCGCTGACCATCCATGGCGTCCCGGTGGACAACCGGAGGTCCTCTCAGACCTTATCCCCTCTGCTAAAGATGAGTAGCCTCTGTAATATAGCAAAAGCTATTAAATCCTCTCCTTGCCTTTTTTCACTGTCAAGTGTGTTGCTAATTCCAGTCCCTCTCTCTCTCCCCCTGGACAGGTGCAGTGGGTTTCACTCGAGCGACAGGTCGACCCCCAGGTTGTGGAGCTCCCCCTCACTTTTCCTTGCTGTGTGCACAAAGGTTGCCTTATTTTGGAGTGCAGTGCATATTTGTTTTATGCACGTGTGGTGTGTGTCTTCTGGGCCTTTCCTTTCCCCCTCTCGGAAAGTCCTGCTCCACTTATCCTCTACTTGTCCTGGCCACTGGTCCATCAGTAAGGCTTCGGCCATCTCACATACTCTGTATTGGGGTCGTAGCCCACTGGCTGCCATTGTACGTTTTTATTGTATGTGTGGGTACTTGAAGTAACCCTGGGTGGTTGGTTGTGTGAGAGGCAACAGCCTGTGCTGGAATTGTGTCCTGTACTCTTTTATCCCTGTTCTTATACCTGTCAATACATTATATTTATGGAACCCATGTCTCTGGCCTGAGTGTTACGAAGTTGTGTTTGCCTTGTTAATTCTAAAGGTAAGCTTAGTCTAGTTTTGGTCCTAGGGTGACTCCCTAGGTGGCGTAGTCGACATTACCATTCTATTGTAAAATGTCATCGCCACTGTCACATGTTGCTGCTGTAGTATATTATAAAAAGTACAACAGCTGCAGAGAACTGTTAGTCATTTTCAATCAGGGTAATTCCCACACCTGCAGCTTTCCGATACTAGAGCACACACTACCTGCGTGAGTCGCACGTCAGTCGGGAGTCATATAGAGTCGAATCTATTTTTCATATTACATAAACTGATACCTTTCACTGAAATATGAATAGCCCATTATAGTTTGTAAACATTTTAGCAATTTCATGAAAAGCGAAGTGGAGTACTATACATGTGTACAATATAGTAGGCTATAATTATGTTTTATCGATAAGTTAGTCGTTTTTGGTTGCGTGTGCTTGCAGCTTTAATGCAGTACTGCTGCGTCTCAGTTGCGTGTGTATTTACACCGTCGACGTTTCTTCTGCGGTGCTGCTACTGCCAGCCCCATCTTTCTGCACTGAGTTTGTCTTTGATAATGACTGTCAACACAACACAGTCAGTTTGGTATCATCCATCGTTGATGAGCGGTCTGAAAAGTCCAGAAAGTTGACCAGTTGTAGGCCTACTTTTATTTAGTTGTACAGTTGACTTAAGTATTATTGTAAAGTAGTAGCCTGATTATTACATAATTATGTGTGAGATGTATCAGACAATAAGACACATGTGTATTGTGGCATGGATTCTTTTGATAATATATTGAAAGGGGTCTAGATTCTAGAACGACATCCCTGCTAGATGTACTTCACACCAAGAGGGGGCAGCATTGCACTTGGACAGGAAGAAAGGAATTACCACGCGCATGTGCAAGTAAAGGTCATGTTAGTGGTGGTGTTACATTGACAGTATCTTGTACTTGCCAAGATGGTAAGTTCGCGAAATTCTTCCGAAGTATGACACAATTGTATGTGTAACCTTTATGTTATATAGACTGTGCTAACTTGTGAAGAACAGCTAAAGTAGGTTATGCTTTTTTTTTACAGCTTAAATCGATTCAGCTGGGTCGCTTTGCGATCTGTCCATTGATTCAATATCGGGGATACGTGTATTGCTCTGCAGGAGGCAGAATCAGTCAAGCCCTGCCTCGGATCCCAGTGCATACGCACGCAGGACTCTTCATGAGACCAACATTACCATACGTGCATAGTGCCCCTCCAATCTCCCACCACAAGACTGTTGCACACTCTGTTGATCTGTCCTCGCAAAAATATACCTTGATTTATACATTTCCTACCATTGGAGTTTTACGGGCGCTGTCTAAATTTAAAGTAATTCAAACTGGAATCACTGCGGTCGTACTTCCCCCTATATACTACCTTTTCCTCCAAGGAGATGTTTCCCTCTCCCTTGTGAGCAACAGCACCGCGATAGCAGTGTTAGTTGCTTTCATGCTGTACTCCATCAGTCACTTCGCCAAACGAGTCGTGGGAAGGATGTACTTGGACTCTTCTGGAGCTACGCTCAAGGTGTCGCACCTAACTTTCTGGGGCCGTCGCAATGAACTGTACATGCCGGTGAATGATGTCATGACAATAAGCGATGTCAGCAACCCAAACGAGACGATTTTCTACTTAAAGCGATATAGTACCACCGACAAAATGTATTTCTCTACCCGCATAGGACACGTGGTTGATAAGAGTGGATTTGAGAAGGTCTTTGGCACTTTGTCTTAAAAAAAATTGTTTTGTTTTGATTCTTTTTTATTAATTCTTTTTGTTAATTATGTAGATGTGCAATGTCTAGAAAGTCAATGACAGATAATATATGGCAGAAACTGATACAGTAAGTCTCATATATGTTATAGACAAT
This sequence comes from Clupea harengus, assembly GCF_900700415.2. Lineage (NCBI taxonomy): Eukaryota > Metazoa > Chordata > Actinopteri > Clupeiformes > Clupeidae > Clupea > Clupea harengus. The sequence goes on from NC_045177.1 coordinate 5,358,870, forward strand.
TTTTTACATGCTTTTCAGAAGCATTTTCAAACTGACTTCCTTGATTTATTAAACAATAACAGTGAAACTGAAAATGTGTTATTATTTTGTTTACATAGTGAAGGTGATGCATGTATGGCTTTCAGCCTGACCAAAGAAGTTAAAAGAATTACAATGCATAAAATGTATGGGTATATTTAGCAACATTGAATAATGATTGGCATTGCATCAGAAATGCATCATTTGACAGCAAAAACAATACAGCATATCTATTGTTGTAGGTGTGCTATTGTTCATAGTATGGCAAGATAAAAATGTCATGTGGAAGTCTTCCCAGCCCTTTACTTCATGTCAGCCAAGGCATCATTGAAGATGTTCAAGAAGAGTTGTGCGTGATGTTCTTTGAACACCAGGGCAGGTCGAAATCTGATGGACTGGGTGCCACAGCCTCCCAGTACAACACCTTAGCAAGACAAAAAGAGGAAGGTAAGAGCTCTGAATAGGATGTACTGTTTGAATACTACACCTTTGTTTTCCCATGTTGCATGTTTGGGCATCGGCCCCAGCCATGCTTCTTACCCTTGTTTCTGGCCTTGAGGATGAGCTTGTTGCGCGTGTCCTCATCCTTGACGTCGATGGCACAGAATGTCCCCAGTCCTCTGGCTTTACTGAGGAGATGAGGATAACGAGCCTGGAGTGAAAGGTAGAACAAAACTCAGAGATCAATATAACTGCAAGCAGCAATAGGGGGGCCAGTCAGCCCAATAGGGCATATAGTTGCCATGGAGACTTGATGTCACCAGGTCACGGGCATGGCTGTAAGCACTCACAGCATGTGAGTCAATTGACCAAAGTTTGGTCGGGCTAGGAGCTCACTTCCTGTTTGATGGCATTGCCGACGAATTTGATAGTCTGTAATGGACAAATCTGTCAGATAACGTTTGTGAGACTTTGTCAAGATCATCTGAGCCAAATTTGGTGAAGATTTGGCCAGGTTTGTGGCTCCTGAAACCTAAATGTTTTTGATTAAATCCAATACGGCAGCCGCATATATATGGTTCACATGATAGGTTTGTAAAGGACAATTCTCCCAGACCATTGGCGGAATAGGTGTCCGAAGGTTTCAACGTGTTTGTCTCTCTGCGCTTTGCTGAAAAATAATATTTATTAAAGCACCCTTCATGGTACAACCATAATTAATCTGACTCCATTTTAATCAGTCTGACTCCACTCAATTAGGAACTCAGCATTAGCTCCTGGCTTTTAATGTATATTGCTTCCTGTTAGGTAGGTTGCCCTAAAGTCATTTGTTTGGATACCCACAATCTATTTTGATGAATACCCCTCTTACTTTGTAGTAACCGGTTTCTTCTAGGGAAAGTGTCGCACAGGATTTTGCCACGGCCGATTTCGTATCTTTTGGCATATGGTGTTTGGGAAAGTATACAACTCATTTTAGATCTGCACATTCCAAGATCATGTCTATCACTTTATTTGGTTGATATGCCAGAAAAACTAACAAGAAATGATAGATACCTGTTGAAAATATTCAGGGAAGCAGCAAAGAAAGCAATTACACATAAATGGTTACAGACCGACTTACCTACTGTGGATAATTGGATAAATATTATTAAAGAGATCCATGAGATGGAGAGACTAACCTTTTTATTACGACTGAGAAATGACTTGTATATCGGAAGATGGACTAAATGGATTCTGTATGTGTTTAAGTAGGGTTGTGATTGTTGGTTGACTTTGATATAATTTGCCATTTCATTTTCCTTCCTGCTGCTGCATATTATGTAAATTCTTACCTATGAATGCTGTAATGCTGTAATGACCTCACTTCCGATTTGATGGCTTTGCTGCTGATTGGCTGTGATGGGTAAAAGCTTTTGCAAATCGAAAACCCAACAAATAACTTTAGTTAGGCTTCGTCAAGATATCGTCTCGTCTGGCTTGTGAACAATAATCATAGTTTTGGATAAAATCCAATATGACGGAAAAAACAATATGGTAGAAATGTATGCCACAGTGTGCATTAAACTTTTCTTGATCCAAGGAATCTAACGGTGCATCAATTTTGAAAATGAGCCTACAGTTCGCTTCGACCTGTTGCTGGCACCAGAGTGCTCGAGGCTCAGAATAATGGGATTGTCCCCAATCAGTGTGGCACATTGTGGCCCCTCAATTACATGTCCGTCACTCACTCCCTCACACATACACAAACAGATTTGGAGAGAAATGAATGCAGAAACCGATGTCTCAAATGCACACTGCTGTGTTTCCACCTTCTAAAAAAACCCCGGGCACACCGTAACTAAACTAAACCAAACTGAGAAAGTGTGTTCTACTGCTACTACTGCTGTTGCTGCTGGCTATGCTACATCTGCTGCTATCCTGCACCAAGCCCCTTGTAAACAGTACTGATGTTTAGGGCTGAACGATTAATTGCATTTGCGATTTAATCGCGATATGATAGAACGCGATTTTCTAACCGCAACGTTCGCGATTAAAAACGTGATCTAAAAAAAAAAAAATTATAATTTTTTTTTTTTTTTTTTTTTTTTTAAGATGGTAAATTTTGCACAGTGTTTAAAAAGTGCATGCCGTGTTTATTCTTACAATTACTTTGTTTACATTACTTAAATGCACAGTGGCAAAGCCACCGATTTGTTGTTCTTGATTCTGTAATGAGCAGTTAAATACAAATTTGAATTGTGGTAAATAATATTTTACACTAAATGTATCTAATATTGTGTTGGTCATATTGAAATCATTCATTACGATTTGTTGGGAAAAAAATTAGGATAAAACAAAAAAATTGCATATTAAATCGCAATCGCAATATTGGGGGGAAAAATCGCAATTAGATTATTTCCCCAAATCGTTCAGCCCTACTGATGTTCCCTTCTCATGGCATGTGCTAACAAACATAGGATTGGATGTAATGTCTTCTCACCTCCAAAAGATGCATAAGTGCAGCCCTTACTATCAGGTGCACATTGTGAACATTTGGTAGATCAACTTTATTGCTACAACACTGTAGACTGATTGTTTGGTTTTCTAAACGTTCACACTATGTGTGTGTATGTGTATGTATATGTATGTATGTATGTATGTGTATTTATGTGTATGTATGTACAACATCTCTTTTTCCTCCTGAAGCCTACCTGTAAGTCGTACAGGCCATTGAGCATGACATGACCCGTTCGCTTCACCTGGTCCATCAGATTCTCGGCTCTCATCACCTTCAGCACCTCAGACAGGAACATGTTCCTGGTAGGATCCCCCATCCAGGTGTTAAAGATCCTCATGGGCTGAGGAGAGGAACAAACACATATTAGATTAAGGTCTGTATTTGTCTTCTTTTTTTTTTAAGGAAGACAAATACATGGACTTCTATGGGCGATAACGTCACTTTGATGCAATCTTGCTGCAAATAGATGGAGAAGGACAGAGATGAGTTCCGTCTCAAATCCAAATAGCATTGTGCTGCTACTCAGAACCTCACTCAATTCACTCAAAATCACTCAATGATCACATTGAAATGGTCGGCCACCGGATCGCTATACCTTGTCTGGCTCAAACTCATCTTTGTAGAAGTACCCCCCCGTCAGCAGTTTCTTGCTGAAGGAGACGATGTCTGCCGGGTCATCCAGTCCCCAGTGCTGGTGAGCCCAGAACAGTCCGGTGGAGCCGCCCCCCGTTTGGACCTCATCCACCAGAAATGCACTCCCATGCTGTTGGGAAGAGATGGAGATCAACAACAATATTCAGACTGTGTGGTCAATTCTCAAGGTGTACATGCTAAGGTCAAAAGATACAGGACACAGCTACTGACACAATAAACGTTGAATTCTCTAGAAAAGATGTGCTATAAGGTAATAATGTTGTCCCCAGCCTCTATCCGCTCTCCACACACACACAGACGCACATTATAGTTCCATGAGGCTTATGAATGACATGATTGAGACTTCTCTGTTTGTTAAAGTGTGCTATATAAATACAATTATTATTATTATTATACAATTATTATTATATTATTATTATTATTTATGATCATGGTAGAATTCAAACCTTCTTAGCAATGGCTCGGAGCTTCCTGAAGAAGTCAGCAGAGGCGTAGTTGTCCCCTCCCTCCGCCTGTATGGGCTCAATCACAACGCCTGCTACTGGTTTGCCTTTCTCCCCCCATTTAACGATAAGGTCCTCCACCTAGTGACAGAGATTATCAGGAATGTTATAGAGTTTCAAATGAATGTGTTCACTCTACTGTTCATCTCGCTACCAGTGAAGGAGGCACAGACACAGATAGCAGTAATGAGCCAGTGGATATGAACTATTAACACCTTGATCTGTGTCTGCTTATAGTCAGTCTGAAAATATTTCTTTATGTGTATGTGTGACATATTAGCATATTATAGCATATTTTAGGGCTTATTGCCATAGCCTAAGACTAACATGGGAACATGACCAGGTCAACATTGTGTTGTCTATTCAGTGTTGTCTCCTCAGTGTTGTCTATTCAGTGTTGTCTCCTCAGTGTTGTCTACTCAGTGTTGTCTACTGAGTGTTGTCTACTCAGTGTGGTCTACTCAGTGTGGTCTACTCAGTGTTGTCTATTCAGTGTTGTCTCCTCAGTGTTGTCTACTGAGTGTGGTCTACTCAGTGTTGTCTCCTCAGTGTTGTCTACTGAGTGTGGTCTACTCAGTGTTGTCTATTCAGTGTGGTCTACTCAGTGTTGTCTACTCAGTGATGAAAACTGTGTGGGGACTCCACCTCCTCCAAACATCTCTTCTCTTCCTGCGCATTCTCTCGCTCATACTGAGACAGCGGGTATCGCAGTTTGGGAAAGGGCGCCATCGGCCAGTCAAATGAGGGCACATCCAGCTTCTGAATGGCCTTGGTGTGCGTGGTGGACAGGCAGCCTGTGGAATATGGAGGTGGAAGACAGGAGAAGGAGTGACGTCTCAGGAGCCTGCTGTCTTAAGTTAACGACTAGACTTTGGTGATCCCATAACAATCACAGTGCATTGAAAGTTGATCTATTAGCCTTTTCCCAAACCCTGTTGGCAATAAGGAAGCAATGTCTTTGCTCTTGAATACATTTACACATTCTTGTTGTGCCAGTTTCAGTTCTTCGATTGTTTGCTAGTGTTGCTATTAATGTTTGTATGGCTTCATCTAGCGCTAACACTGCCACCATGGTTGTAACCACATTTCAAACAAAAGCTTTGCTTCAATGTCATCACACTTAACCACTCCCATTATGGTTTCATAATGCATCATAATTTTAATGTATCATTCGTTGTTAGTAAGGTTGAGAGTTTTTCTTTACCCATAGTTCTGCCGTGGAATCCTCCCATGAAGGACAGAATACTGAGCTCAGGACAACCAGGAGCCTTTTGGGAAGAGTACCACTTAGTTTTAAATACAGAAAATATGGGAAAACCTACTATATGGTAAACAACATCAACGGTCTGTCACTCTTACCTGGTTAATGACACTGGTTGTCATCTCTTCAGGAGTTGCGTTACTGTGACCTCTTTGTTTAGTCTAAAGAGTGGACGAGCATTTTATTGCCATGTTGTTTAAATCAGCAGAATCAGTTCTAGACTTATAGTAAAACAGCATCATCAGTAACAAGCTTGCTATACTTCACTGGCTTTTACAGATTATTGAATTCGACTTACTCTGTACCAAATGAAAATGGCTTTGTAGGCGTTTTCATTGGCGCAGGAGCCACAAGCCATCGTCTGCACACGTTTGAAGCCCTTTGGGGCTACCTGATGAGGAGGCAGACATGTATGATGAACTAGCCTTGAACCACCACCAGATTTAGAAATGAAGAGAAAAGCGCTGCCTGTTTTCAGTCAGTTATTGACAAAAGAGGGTTGGTACTCACTGAGAGTAACCCGTCCAGCAGTTTTTCTGGAAACATCCGGGGCGGAAGCATACCCAGAGCTGGCCGGTTAACAAAGGCACTCTGAAAGAGATGTAAACCTCCTTTCATATTACGTTTGATGATACTTGATTTTAACTAGAACTGGTTTTCCTACTCATGTAACTGGTAGTGAATGCATTCGTTAGCCTTACCAGATTATGAGGATCGGTCACGACCTTCACAAGGGCAGGATGGTTGTACCCTGCAAATGAATAAAGTATGAAGGCCATCATTGATTGTATACACCTATTGGGATATGTTCATCCAATGAGAATCACTGACTAACTACCTTATGCAAACATAAAACCTCTAGAGAGAGGATCTTGTCTTCACTCTTACCAATAGGTATGGAGGCGATTTGAGTGTAGACATCTAGCATGCGGTTTCCATCCACATCCACCAGGTAGTTCCCCTTGCTCTCTTCGTAATCACAGAAGAAGTTCAGCGACTGGACATTCTGAGGGAGAAGAGACCAGAGCAGACTGTGCTGAAGTCACCCCTCTGACTGAGTTCTACACTGATGTAGTTCTACATGCCCCACTGCTTATTCTACACTGATGTAGATCTACATGCTCCACTGCTTATTCTACACTGATTGGACTGACATTTGGACTCAAATGAATTCAGTGTAGGCTGTGCTGCTAGAGCATTTCAGGGGGAAATTGTCTTTCCCATTATTAAAAGGATTAAAAAGCCTAACGCGATTTGTACCAGGTCAAGATCAGTGTCTGTGTCTGTCCAACATATTCGTTGTGCTCACCTGGATCTCTCCCAGCTGTTTCTGCAATGCCTGGGGGTGGGTGGGGTGGGGGGTGGGAGGGGGACGACAGTTAAGACAGGAATGTTACAGGGTGACCCATGCTGGCAAAGCAAAACATCCTGTACGCTGTCCTCAGGGATAAGTTCATGTACTCATCAACCTCACTACAAACGTGATAACTTATTAACCACTAGGTGGGCAGTGTGGTTGTGACCATTATTCCTTACAAATATCTGGTAACCATTCACAGGGAGAGAATAGCTAAATCAGTGTCATAGTAGATATTTGATATGTCACATGTGATATTTGTGTAGAGTACCAGTGACACTGGCCCGGGGACCGCAGTCTTCATATGAGGGCCATCATACTCAGACTCTTCCAGGGTCTTCTTGACCGATGCTGCTTGACTGATATGGCGCGAACCTGCAGCAAAAACACAACAAACTGAACTGAAACAATGAGAGTAAACACATAATGTTTGGCGGTAACACCCCAACCGGTTATCAGTATTCCTGAAAACAGCAAAAATATTGAGAAAATTGCTGGAGAGCCCCACACTTTATGTGTGTTGCCCTCACCTGAGCAGCCAGAAATGTTCATACCCTTTGAATGTTTAGTTTCTCTAAGGTACTTGTAGATTACTTGTAGGTACTATAGATTATTTTGAATGTGTAACTGATTTAGTAACCTGCACCTGACAAATACATTGTGATGCTCAGATGCACTTTTGCCTCTGCTGAAATTCTTAACAAGAGTCGTATTACAAGGTAACACTGTCGACGCAAAGCATGACTAGGATTTGTTTCATAACCAAAAAGATAGGTAAAGGTAAGACATGTAAGTCTTCAGGTACTTGGCTAATCACCTGGGTTGGACAAGCTGTGGCAGAACTGTCACATTGTGTTATACAGCGTTAGACTGCCTTTCAGTCTCTGCGTTGGACCGAATGGTCAAACTGAGCTCACACAGCCTCCTGCCCCCCCGGTCCCTGCATCAGTTTGGACAGACAAGCTGGGAGTGAAGCAACACATGGCAGCACTACATGCCACTGTGCCACACAACCAGACTAGTAACAGGATGTGTCATGAGTTATAGGTATCCAGCAGAAATGACCAGAGGTCAGCCTACTTAAAGGTTTCCATTTTAGATGAGTAAACGAAGGTGACGTGACCTCATGTAAATAAGCAAACAAAGGTAACACAGGGGCAACAATGTGAGTCCAGTCCAGTCCAGTCCTGTTTACGCCGTAGTGTATGTTACTGAACAGACGAAGAGCGCCGCCCCTCCTCCTGGCTCTTCTCCACTCAGAGGAGGATTGTCTCCGCAAAACAGGAACACTGAACCAGGGGAAACTGGCCAGTGTAGTTGATGATTAAAAAACATGATATTGTGTCCTCACCTCTCCACCGAGCTCCCTGCCCTATTCACCCCACATATGTGCATTTCAGGTGGGCTTGTCTAAAACAGTCATTTTGATTTGATTTTGCATTATGCTAAAATGTAACCTCCCCACAGATATGTTTTCAATATGGTAATAGTAAGCAATGTCATAGGTCGAGCTCTTTTTGTAAACGTTTCTGCCTCATGATACCACTGCATCCATAAGTTAATATTTGCTGTAGCTCCACCCACTGAGACACAGAAATACTCCGGGCACGTAGCGTTGAGGGATAATTTCGTTGCCGCGTGCTGGGAGGATGGGAGGAGAAGCACAAAGAGTAACTGATGACGTATTTCATTGTAAACGGTAAACTGCTTAATCAACATTTCTACCACAGTGAGTGTGTTTATGCAGGCATTGAATTAACAAAATAAATGTGTTCTTTCATTGTGACAAGTGGTATAAACTTGATTAATTCCATGGTTTAAAAACGTTATGTGGAGAACTAGCAAGCAACGGCTTACGGTTTAATGGAATATATTTTAACCAAGTAACCTTATATAACCCATCCCATACTAACAGCCTACAAATATGTGCAATATAAAAATAAACCCATCGCCCCTCATGAGAACTAATTTACACGAGAGTAAAAAACAAACAACTGCAACAAAAAATACCCCCTTAACTGCTACGGTACAGACTGCCAAATCAGCTGCTCGCTGTGTGTGGCTATGTGCATGTAGTTCAGTATAATCAGCGCTGTATAATAACTGTCCCACTCACACTGTGTGTTGTGGCTATGTGCAGTGCAGTATAATCATTGCTGTATAATCACTGTCCCACTCACCCTGTGCTGAGACCCAGACACTGGAGCGCAGGGCCAGGCATCGGCTGTAGAGGCGAGAGGCCATGTTCCACCGCTGCAGCAGAGCAACCTGTCCAAGAGGTCCAGTGATTGGTAGAATTAGAGAAGTGTTCGAGATAGGCCTAATACAGTAATTAAGAAGGAGCACTGTTGCTGATGATCCGTCTTAGCTGTACAGTTTTGGACTTATCGTTGTCCTTAAGTATTGGTGTTTTTGTCCTTCTCTTTTGGGGTTGAAAATGTTTAAAAATGTTTGTCTATCGGTGCGTTCGTAAATTTTCATCTGCCACTGAAAATGGAATGACGCCTCTGAGAGCAGGTGTAGTTGTAACACTCCGCGTTGTTGCTCAAAATAGGCAGGAGTGACTGATTTTATTATGCAGCATACTCTCTCGTGTCTGTATTTACCTCACTAATTCAAGCAGATGTGCCATTTTCTCTGTAAACGCCGTAGCTCTCCCCCTGTAGCCTACTCCAGTTTACGTCTCCCTCGACGACTCATAATTTTCGGAAATCTATGATCACATTAACCTGTTCCGTGTTGCTGTCATCAATTGTGCAGTCAAAATCTTGCACAGAACATAGAAGTTACACATTTGCCCTAGAACGCCTTCTGTCTATACCTTTAGACAGAGATTGAAACAATGCTGAAATGCATACTTTAAACATACTTGCTGATGATATCACACATCTGTCTGTGAGTTTCATCGGATTACGTTAGACACCTGAGAAATTAAACGTGTTACAACTGTCCCCGTGTTACAACTTGGTCTCTCCTAGTTCGAAAAAACGGAGCGGTCCATCGATATGTTGTGCTGGGCAATTTGTGGAATACTTTCTGTAATTCCCCCGCAACTTTCGCACTTACCCAAAAAACGTCCAGTTAGAGTGACGTCACGCTCTGTTGCTCTCTTCAGCTGGAGTGCCCAGAGTGCGCTCTGAACGCTCCGAGTGTGATGCTGTGAAGCGTCCGAAAAACCGAACGACGGTCCTACGGCATTCCGAATTGACGAACGGTTTCAAAGCGCCAGAGTAAATTTATGTGGCAGTTTACAAACTAATCTCCAGTGTCCTGACACCTCTGTGCATCAACCATGATCGATTGTGTGCAGACTTCATCAAATGCAAACGGTTATTAATACATCAATTCAAGAAACAGCACGTTGGTGGGAATCTGATAGACATTAACATAGTTTGAATTTGCTGCAAATATTGGCATGGCGTTAGGCCTACATTATCTACATTACATTATCTGAGAGAAACTCACTGTATGATGTTGAGGTCCAATTAACAGGTTTCAGCCAAGTTGGTAACGGTGTCACTGTCGTACTGATTGGACACTGTGGGCTTTTAAATTCTGAATGATGGGGGGGGGGGGGGGGGGGGGGGGGGTGCTGGGCAGTCCTCTCTTGTCTATCTGGTTTAGGCAGGAAACATCTTGTAAGGAAATTATGAAGGTAGGCTAAACCCGTTTCAAAATGCGAGAGCTTGTAAACTTGATGCAGAACAAAAATCTGAAATCGTGTGTTTGAATTATTAACTTTTATAAAATATTAATGGAAATGTGAGCAGACTTTTAAGTCACAGAAAAAACAACACATGAGATCTTGTGGAGAAAATCTGAACTTGCATGTTGAAATTTTCACTCATAGAAAATATTCAAACACCCGTATTATGTATGTCACAGACAAATATACACAAGTGTGTAGATTGATGTCTACATTAATACAATGACAGTTGCTAACTTTTAATCCTACATTTACTTTTTTTTTTTACTTGAGTCCATTGTCCAGTACAAGCACAACTTATGATAGCAACCTCTCCAATCGGTCCCTTCACTTCACAAAGAGCGCTTCGTCTTCTGATTGGTTCCAGAGTTACACGTGCAAGTTGGTTTTGCTACACATTTATCGCAAGAAGTATTGCAAGTGTTGCAGGGAGGGACTGATTCCTAGAGGTTGTCTCACCAGGTTGTGGTTGAATATTGTACAGTAACAACATTTTAACATCTTCAGATCTTCAGAGTTCAGATTTTTGTTTATTTCAGCGTGGAGACACCCTGTGTGTTGCTCCGAGCTATTTGCTCTTACTGAAACAATGACATGGGTGGGTTACAGAGTAAAATGGGTCAGAATACATCGTTCATGTCTGACACGACAGGAAAAACAGCAATATTCGTTTCCATAAACTGTCAGTATTGGAAGTAGCCGTGTTTTCACCATCAGATCAAATTCAGTCAAGTTAGTACGTTCCCAGGCCAGTTGCATTTCCATGTCACTTCCAGGGCTTGATGGTGACAGTATTGTCCTAAAACCTGATGACAACATGTCATTCACGCTCATTTCACAAGCGAGTGGGAAGTTCAAGTTAAGGTATCATGCATTAAAGTCTGGATGCCAGGCAACTACAAAGGCACCTTAAGAATAAGTTAAGGAAAGGAATATAATAGAAACGGAAGTGGATGTTTGTTTGATGTTTCTGATCTTCGCATTGTGGAGTGAACAGTTTACACTCAAATAAAGCTTATCCTTCATAACGTAAACAGACTCGTCAGCAGTGGCGGCGCCAGACATTTTATTCTGCAGGTGCTATGGGGGAGCTCGGCGTTTTACCGAGGGTGCTATAAAATGAGGGTGATAGCCTATGTGTCACATGGTTCTCTACTACAGTGCCTCACCAGCCACGAACCTCACCGCACGTCACTGTTAAGTGTTGAGTGCGGTAGAAGGTAGAATGCCTACGGAAAAGAGAAGGATTGAAGAGAGAGAGAGAAGCAGCAAAGGGGAGCACATCTTTGCAGAGTTGGTTACAAAAAAGCAAACCAGCAGGTGAGACAGAGACATTGCATTGTGATAAAGATGACAATGTGTAGGCTAATTAATTAATGTGAAACAGGCTCATATTTCCAGACTAATATTTTAAGCCTACTAATGGCAATTTATTACAATACATTTAAGATGAGGAGCAACCACAAGCCTCCAGACCAGAGGAAAATGTGGACCAGGAGACACATAGGACAGGTAGACCTAAGTGCTGATCACCAAATATGAGATGAAAGGACCATGCTAGAAAGTACAGGGATAAAGAGCCATATGCTAAATAATTGTTGTCTTAAAAAAGTATAGACTATTTTAGAGATCCTTTCAAAGATCTTGCCTGAGCAGAACAGAAATAACATACCACTGCTTCTAGTGGGCCTTATAATAGTAATGGTAATAACAATAATATATAATTGGACAGATGATGAGCCAAGTAGGCTACATCAACTGCAGACAAAGACCAAGAGCCAGAGCCAGACCCAGATGAGAACAGAACAGACTTGGAAAACAGGGAATGGAGAGACGACACAGAAAGTCAGGACAGGATGCCAACAAGGGAGGATATTGAGATGGAGAGTGAGGCAGAATCAATGAATACAGATTTAGATTTTTTGCTGAGATTGAGTAATCCAACAGATCCAGCTCATGTACAGAGCAATAATATTAAATTCAATCAGGCAATTCATCAAATTTTCACCCAGGCATGGCCATCCTATTGTGAAGTTCCCAAAAAATGCAGAAGGGCGCTCTTTTCAAGCCCACTGGTATGATGATGACCCCTGGTTGGAATGTTCTCCACATAATGATGCCATGCTCAAAGGAATTGCTGTACTTGAGTGTTTTATTTATTACTATAGACCCTGTTCTTCTCAGTTCTCCATACAGTCCGTGTGATTCTTTTTTTTTTGCCGGGTGGGGCTGCCCTTTTTTCAGGTCAGAGCAATGGCCCTTCAAAATTCCTGTGCACATCCCTGGTTACAGGTGTTTATACACTAATGAAAAGATAACTATGAATACTATAGTCACTTTCTGCTATTAGATTCCCATAAATCCTACACACTGTCTTTTATTTATTTGTATTTACCTCTTGTAAATAATCTCAAGCGGCACACCTGCCCCACCTGCAGTTCCTTCATGGCTCACACTTTGGGAATCAGTTATTCAATCAGTCAAAGAATGAAGCAGAATCATCAGTTACATTTAAATGTATTTATTTAGCAGACCCATTTATCAAAGCAGCTTGTAGAGTGCAGACACATCTTCATCGATATGTGTGGTGGTATTAGAACCTCGTTCTACCAGATGAGGTACAGCAATGCATCTGTTCAGGTTGACATTACAGTGGAACATCCCTGGCTAACTCATCTCCCGTTCTTCTTCTCCCACTGCTCTCTGCAGCAGAACACAGTGTTTGTACTGTATGTATGCAGACCCATTTGGTGTTATACTGCACCCTAGTGGCCAGATCCTTCATGGATCGATAGCTTTAAAGGTTGTGTCACGTGTGCAGCAGTTAACTTCCTATCTCCTCCTTTCTCTTCTTCCTTTCTCAGACTTTGAGGGTCTTCACTGTCTTCTCTGGAACACAGACATATCAATCATTTGACTATTTAAAACACACACAAGATATAGCTGGCTGTACTGAAATTCTGAATGATTTGGTATTATGGTACGGAGTGATAGATGCTCCATCATATCCATGGAATGAATGGATTCTGGTATCAGTTGCTGGAAAACAAACAGGTTTAGAATTGATCCAGCTTGTTGTTAAAGAACACTGTGGATATTGCTTTTAAAATCTCAGCTTTAAATCTGTTTCTCCACCATATCCCACTTGTGTCTGCGACACAAACAAGTTCTAGATTAGTTAAGCATTGCCATTTATGCCCTATCTGTCTGCTTTGAGTTTGCCTTTGATAATGGCCATCAATACACAATCAGTTTGGTGTCATCCAGAAAGACCAGGAGGTGGACCAGGTGTAGTTTTATTTAGTTGTACAGTTGACATTTATAACCCTCATTCAGGGCGATGACATGAGAGAGACACTACTCATTTATCAATATAATGTAACAGGTATTAGCATATGCCATAATGTTGGTCATATTAGTTGGTTTAATGCTAGATTTAACTTTCAATAAACAAGTTGATATTACATGTGCTGGTATTAGCATATGCTAGCTTTAAGTGCATTAAGTTGGATTCAGCGTAGTGATTGGAGGTGGAGCTGAACTAAGCACCCTCTTCAGCATGGTGATTGGAGGAGGAGTTGAACTAAGCAGCCTCTTCAGCATGGTGATTGGAGGAGGAGTTGAACTAAGCAGCCTCTTCAGCATGGTGATTGGAGGAGGAGTTGAACTACGCACCCTCTTCAGCATGGTGATTGGAGGAGGAGTTGAACTAAGCAGCCTCTTCAGCATGGTGATTGGAGGAGGAGTTGAACTACGCAGCCTCTTCAGTGTGGTGATTGGAGGAGGAGTTGAACTACGCAGCCTCTTCAGTGTGGTGATTGGAGGAGGAGTTGAACTACGCAGCCTCTTCAGTGTGGTGATTGGAGGAGGAGTTGAACTACGCAGCCTCTTCAGTGTGGTGATTGGAGGAGGAGTTGAACTACGCAGCCTCTTCAGTGTGGTGATTGGAGGAGGAGTTGTCTAGCTGCCAATTTATGCAGGGGGTATATGGGTAGCAGAATAGCTTTGCTTTTGCACCCCGTCTTTAATGGATAGGACTTCTTGAAACCATACGAAACGACAATTTATTTTTGTCTTCTCTTATTTTATTTACATTATTTGTCTTTGCAAACATTCAAAGTTTCATTTAGTTTTAGTTTTACATTCTCTTCATGTAGACCTGATACTTTTTCCATACTAGTTACAATGATTATAATTATATTAATGCTGTATTGACAATGGTAATAGTAGTGGTACTGGTAGAGACTCGAAGATTTTCGTTATTATCAACGTTATTTTCTCTTCTTTCCCACACGCTGTTCAGCCAATACTAGGCTGATACTGTAAGCCCCTCCTTGAAACTTGCAACTTCATTAAGTGCAATGTGTATTTTTACTGCCCAAAATGTCCAAAAGTCCTTTTTGACCAAAAAAGTTGTCATTCTTAGGGAACAATAGCATCTCTATCAGTATTCTTGTGCTTGGCATGCATCTTCATTGATTCAGGTGTGTTTATGTATGTTTATATTTGAAAGACCAGGAAATATTAACACTGATGATACAAAAATGGTACAAAAATTTGTCAGACCAAGTCTTCCTTTATTCAGTGTGTGGACCAAAAAACTTTCACCTCCAAGGACCAGGAAATAGAAGCAAAACAATGTGATCTCATAGTTAAGCCTTCATCACAAATCATGTCGACATGTTTTTTAAGCGTTTGAAATATTTGATATTTCCACATGGCTCTGTAAGAAGGGGTTGACAGGTTGATTAAGGGTTTTCATTTTCCCAGCAGGAGGTGCCAACATACCAGATACAAATACATAACAGAAAACCTATGAAACATTCAAACCTTCAGGGGATATAATCATACCTAGCTGCTCAGAGGATGATGGCCACACACATGGACTCAAGATGCTTTATATCTTCCCCTTAAACACCTAGTTTGTTAAGTCCTGGCAAAATAATGAATCACATGGAATTTGGTGTTTACACTGATGGGGATCACACAGAGAGGACGAGTGGAGGGGTTTACACTGATGGGGATCACACAGAGAGGACGAGTAACATTGTCACGTCCAGAGGGGGGTTACCTGCAGCCCACAGAGACCAGAATTCTCATGTTTCAGAGATCTATGTTAAAACTAATCTATTCAGCAGCAGGACTGATACCACTGTACCACTCAGACTGGGACCATTCAAATGATCCCAAACATGACAAAGAATTACAAACAAACATTATTATACACATTATTATATGTAATTTATTTATTACACATTATTATACAAACAAACAGGTATCACATGTTCAGTTTACAGCAATCCATTCAATGGACCAAAAGCTGTAAGCGGTCAACTGCTTCCTCAAGGGAGTCTTTTCTGTTAAGCTTTCTAACGGTGAGTGTTGTTAGTAGGTAACCCCAATGAAGAAAAAGATGGCAAGCCACAGCTACAAAGTGAATGGGGTTTATATGATGTTTGATGAGGTAATTGTTGAACAATAAAGTGCTAAAAATACAAAGCGCCGAAGTGCTGCAGATACTTTCAGAGTAAACATGTAAGGAACGGGTCCCCAGATAGAGCATGATAATAATTACTGATGTTCACACTGCGGCCTTGAGGACAATAGATTGATAAATTATCAGGGTTTCTCTCCATTTATTCGGCTGTTTGTTTGTGTTTCTTTTTCTGTCAATTTCCTTCTTTCCTTTCCATAACCCTTGCTTTACTAAAAAGTCCTGGGTAAGAGTTCAAACAACCACCTTTCGTAAAACCGAAACTGAATGCAAACTCTGCCTTTAAGAAAATGACAGCAGGGACTGACCACAAAAAGGTCTGATTTTTCCCTGATTTTCTTATCAAACTCAGGAACATGGACTTGGGATGGCACAGTCGTGTGTGCCCTGGCCTCCTCATCCTCCAGTAGTCCAGTGTGGCTCCTTCAGAAAGAGCATAATCCTCTTCATGGGGAAAGTCAGGTGCTGAAATACCACAAACAATATGTGTTTTGATAAGACATGATCAAGTTATAACATCCTCATCCAGCAAGTGGGGTTCTTATCATGGTATACAGGTCCCCACTCTGGCATCTCAGGGCAGCAGTCTCTGCAGTAGTGAGGTGGTGTAGCCCAGCAGTAATAGAGAGGTGGCACTGTGGTCAGTTGGTCCAGAAGGAGAACAGGTCATTTGGCAGTCCTGTCTGGATCAGTCTGTTCCATAAGCACCTGGAAAGAAACAAACTGGATGAGATCATGTATTACTCTTTGAACTTGTCCACCAACTATTCATTTATACTCCGTGTAAAACAGCCAGAATTTGTGGTCTGGGGAACACTGAATTAATTCCGTAATCTTGCAGGCCTTTAACAAAACATTCATCCCATGATAGCTCAGACTATTAAATAAAATAAAGTTGGTGACTGCAATGGCAAGATTAAACAACAGTTGGAGTATATGGGTTAAGAAAGGGATTACTGTTGCCATGTTCCTAAAGAAAACACTATTGTGAGAATTACATGAAAAGGTTTTTGTATATCCAATTCACATTTCACGCCTTTATTGGATTACATCTAATTCCTAAAGACTAACACAATTACATGAATACAATTAGAATTGCAATAGTGTTTCTTGATTCTAACTTTATTTCTTTCTTGTAGGAAAATAGTGTTTTACAGAAAGCATGAGATTCTGGCAGAAATATGGATAAAAGCAAATTCAGTCAGAAAATGAGTGATAAAAAGTAGGCTACTCACCATCAACATTATTAATACTAATATATGGCCATGAAAGCCATTCAGACCGTTTTGATCACATGATTGCTGCCATTTAATTCCCTCTGTTCCTATAGAAATACAAACATTGTGATCAGAAAGACAAAAAAACCTGACACAGATACTGTAGGACATAAATTGACATAAGCTTTAATGAATACCTGTACCTCTGTTGTTACAGTATGGCCTGACTTCTGTTGTGTGTCGTATTTCAAACATGTGTCTGCTGAACAAATACATAAAAAAAAAAAAAATGAATATTTAAAATAGACAGCGAAACAGAACTGTTAGTTTGCATTTAATGTGCGTTGTCATGAAGTAAATATTCTGGACTGTTAATTACAATACACTAGTAAGAAGCAATTAACATCTTAACAATCTTGCAGGCCTTTAACAAAACATTCATCCCATGATAGCTCAGACTATTAAATAAAATAAAATAAAGTTGGTGACTGCAATGGCAAGATTGACAACAGTTGGAGTATATGGGTTAAGAAAGGGATTACTGTTGCCATGTTCCTAAAGAAAACACTATTGTGAGAATTACATGAAAAGGTTTTTGTATATCCAATTCACATTTCACGCCTTTATTGGATTAGATATAATTCCTAAAGACTAACACAATTACATGAATACAATTAGAATCGCAATAGTGTTTCTTGATTCTAACTTTATTTCTTTCTTGTAGGAAAATTGTGTTTTACAGAAAGCATGAGATTCTGGCAGAAATATGGATAAAAGCAAATTCAGTCAGAAAATGAGTGGTAAAAAAGTAGGCTACTCACCATCAACATTATTAATACTAATATATGGCCATAAAAGCCATTCAGACCGTTTTGATCACATGATTGCTGCCATTTAATTCCCTCTGTTCCTATAGAAATACAAACATTATGATCAGAAAGGCAAAAAAACCTGACACCGATAGGACATAAATTGACATAAGCTTTAGTGAATACCTGTACCTCTGTTGTTACAGTATGGCCTGACTTCTGTTGTGTGTCGTATTTCAATGTGTCTGCTGAACAAATAAATAAAAAATGTTTTGAATATTTAAAATAGACAGCGAAAAAGAACTGTTAGTTTGCATTTAATGTGCGTTGTCATGAAGTAAATATTCTGGACTGATAATTACAATACACTAGTAAGAAGCAATGAACACAAAATAACAAACAAAATTAACACAAATTTTTAAAAGATGTGTGTATATGTGTGTAAACAAAAACGAATCATATGCTTGTGTCCTTATCAATCTTCTCGACAGTGGCAATCATGATAACAGTAGGCCTTAATAATGGAAAAAATGTAATCATAAGAAACATTAACATTACTACCTTGTTGAGCTTTTCTTTTCCTCTTCCTTCTATTATATATAACATGTACACATGTAGCAGCTAGGACTGCAACACCAGCTATGATACCAGCTACAATGGCACCAGTGTGTTGTCTTTGACCACAATCAGTGTCATAAGAGGATGATCCTTTTAGGACAACAAGTCCAATCAACTCACACCTACAGAGATCACATAAATAGTTACATTTTAGATACACAAGTAAATAACTTAGTGTATAATCCTTGCTAAACTTGGAACATTCCAAGTGAATGAACGTACCGTGTGTGTGGTCTGCAGGATGTCAATGATCCATCTGAGTATGTGTCGCCTACACAGTCACCACACACAGTATCTGTGGATGCTGTACCTGCATGGACAGACAGAAATAAAGGAAAACACACATCATCCACTATGGACGCATGTTTTAATACCACAGATGGAGACTCCATCAGAAAATGGGGTTCAATCAGTAACAAGCTTTTATTCTTTATAATGATGCGCATCAAGGGAGAGAAGAAGGTTTCACATGAAGATTCCTCCCACGTCTCTAATCAGACAAGGGTTGAAACAGACTGAATTCAAGTATCCTACCAGGTGGACAGAAGGGGGTGTTATTCAATAGTCCCAACCCTGTGTCTATAAGGTAATTACAGAGGATTGTCTAACCTGTCTCGTTGATGTACTGCCCTGGTGAGCACTTTGTGTGTTCTGCAGCTCCTTGGCAGCCATCTTTGATTGGGTCAGTACAGTAGTGACCTTCCAGAGGCTCACAGAGTGTGTCTGAAGTGGAGCTGCATGCCCTCTTCACTCTTAGACCTTCACATATATTAGGAAATACAGTTATTTATAAAGGTGATTGCACCTATATTAGGGTTGGTTGAAAAACATTTCAATTGCAATCAACAATGCAAAGAATTTATGTAAATAATATACATAGAATGCACGAAAAATAAACTAATAAGGAAGGTAAACCAAAACTGTTGGAATAATTGACTTACTCGAGTCACAATCTGTGCAAGATTTACAGGACTCCAGTCCATTGGGTGCATCAGTGTAGGTAGATGACAAGCATGGACCACATGTCGTCAAGGTGGACACAGTGCAGTGTCTCTGTGCATAATAACCTTTAATGAGTAAATACATAGTTAATACGTAAATCAGACATGGGTTTATCTCATTGATGCAACATGAAGAAAGCTCTAACGAAGGAGCATGTCATGTACTATGACACAGTTACTACTGCTACTCACCAGGAGCACACATGGGGCAGCAGATCTGCCCTTTAAGATATTCAGTTCGACCACAGGCAGGAGAGGCCCCCAACTCGGTCAGCTGGATGATCAGAACTATAATCGCCAACTTCACCATGATTTCACCATCAGCTTTTGGTTCAATTGACGTACAGATGGCGTTTGTATAGCTGTGCAACAAACTCTTGTCCTACAGTTTCACTGATGCATCTGTCAAACCAATGAAGAGACAGTTTATTTCATTGCCCTCTTAATTTTCTTATTTCTAGTTTAATTTGTGCTTTTCTATTGTCAGGGCTCTTTACACAAGTTTAATACCAACTCTTACAAATGCATAAGTGTCAGATTAGTACAGGTTAGAATGTGTCATATGGAACGGTCATCCAAAT
Source organism: Clupea harengus (assembly GCF_900700415.2). Classification (NCBI taxonomy): domain Eukaryota; kingdom Metazoa; phylum Chordata; class Actinopteri; order Clupeiformes; family Clupeidae; genus Clupea; species Clupea harengus. The sequence goes on from NC_045177.1 coordinate 5,379,030, forward strand.
TAGCTTCATTGGCCAGGTATGTTGATGCTTACAAAAAATTGAGCTCTGGTCATTGGTGGCCCTTAAAACAATATAGTCACTATACAATTTACAGATTAGGTGCATATTACATACAGATAATTTAGAAAGAAACAAGCAATACAGATTACCGTAAATCCTTAAATTGTGGCCGGGGCTTTTATTTACTTAGGCTGCACAGCGCACCGGCCTGTATTAGGGGCAGGCCTTTATGTTCCAAAAAGTTCCGTTGATTTGAATGGGGCACCCCAACGTTAGCAGGTCTGTAATTTCTTGATATTCACCACTGCGAAAAGTTAATGACCGCTGTCATTGGCAACGGGTTTTGTGCTTCTATGCACTTTCATATCATTCCGCAAGAAGTCCGGTCATTTAACGTAGCGGAAAGTCATTGTAACTTGAAGTCAGCAAGTAATGGGTTGCTACGCAACACCTGGAACGTTAAAGTTATATTAGCCTGAAGAACATTTTTTTCAAAGTTCAAAGTTCAAAGTACTTTATTTGTCATTGTCACAAAAACAACGAGACAGTAGAGGCAGCAACAGACAGCTAAAAATTTAAATTGCTGTGGACATTAACTGCCACAGCTAAATAATAATAAATAACAATCAATGAATAGATAAATAAATATCCCTGAGTAAATTAAAAAAAGAAATATATACATTGAGGTGCATCAATAGTTGCAGGGTGGAGTGTTAAGAGTGCAGTCTATGAGGGCGGGCCGGGGCGGAGGTGGGTTGGTTTTGGGTGAGCTGTTGAGAAGCCTTATTGCACGAGGGTAAAAGCTCTTTGCCATTCTGGAGCTGCGCGCTTTTGTTGATCTGAACCTTTTCCCTGACGGGAGTAGCGGGAACAGATAATGGGCAGGGTGGGAAGGGTCCGTGAGGATGCGATTTGAACGCTGCAGGCATCGGGAGGAGGAGATGGAATAGATGTCGGGCAGCTCTGCTCCGATGATCCTGCCTGCTGTTTTAATCAGCCTCTGGATGGCTGCCTGCTCCGCCTTTGTCCAGCTGGAAAACCATACGTTCAGGCAGTATGTCAGCACACTCTCTATAGCGCAGCGGTAGAAGTTGCTCAGTAGTCTCTGAGGAAGGTGTTCTTTCCTCAACTTCCGGAGGTAGAAGAGGCGTTGCTGGGCTTTCCCCAAGACGGAAGCTGTGTTGTTTTCCCAGGACAACTCCTCCGTCAGCGTTAGACCCAGAAACTTAAAAGAGGTGACTCGCTCAACCTCTTCCCCGTTGATGTAGAGTGGGAGATGGTGATTGTGCTGAGCAGACTTCCGGAAGTCAATGATCATCTCTTTTGTTTTCTTTAAGTTGAGACTGAGGTTGTGCTCAGAACACCAGCATTTTTTTCTTAGCGGAAATCAAGAAACGGCAACAAAATCATTAAAAAGAGGTATTTTGGAGGAATGTCTTCTATCGTTTAGGCAAGCAACTGTATAATAACAAATTCGCCTTGTAGGCTGAAACATTTCTTTTTTTATTGCAAACAGCCATGAAATTAGCCAACAAAATTAACATGTAGAACATGTATTTACGAAATGCATTCAATTAAATTGTGATGTCTGCTTTGTGCTGATGGACTGATGCTGGTAGGCTACAGTAAAATAGGCTACCGATACCGCTACCGGTTTTGTCACTAAACTGACGCCATAGTAGACGCTTATGGCAACTGCTTGATCGGTCAATCCTTACTTTGCCGAATAGCTTTAATTGAACACTAGATGTAATATGGGATTCCTTACCAAATGTCCCACGACTCGCTCGTTACGTCTGGCAGTAGTAGGCAACAGCGCCTGAGCTGAGGTCCGTGGGAATGAAAACTATCAAAACAATCTCTCGATGAAACAAAATGCTTCTCAGTAGTAGGCTATAGTACAATGTCTCACTGTCAGTTATTAGCAACAGCAGATATTTGTCAGACAGTCCATCACATCAAGATCGATGCAAGGTATTCAAGAAATTGCTTACAGCACAGCCTATGTCACACGCTTCTGCTGCTAGACTAGCAACATCAGCCCTTCCTGATTAAGTTGCGCGCGTCCGTCAGACAGTGAAGAGATAGGGCCGAAACACACCAAACGCGTTTTTAAAAACGGGACGCTAGCAAATGCATTGTTTCCTATGGTACGGCGCGCCTTGTGTGTGCGCCTTTTGTCCGCCACGCGTTGCGTCTCTCTAGCGTTTTTTAGATGCGCTTAAAAGTTGAACTGTTCTCAACTTTCCAGCGCAAGGCGCGGAGGCGCACCGCTCATCAATGTCACACTCGGCCCAGGCAGGTTGCGCACGCAGCTCCGCTTCCTAGGCGCCGGGCAAAACACCCCAGTGGCTCTGCAGCTCTGACGTTTTTGAAGCGTCTACCGTTTTAAAAACGCGTTTGGTGTGTTTCAGCCCATATATGTTACCTGCGTCCTCACGTCCTGGTGCGATGCTAATGTTAAGGCGATACATTTGACAATAACGGTGTGACTAAACACTTTACACCACGACAATTCCGTGTTTAATATAACATTGTCAGTTTCATTGTCCAAGTCAAGTAATCCCTTACTATAACACAAAGAAACTCTGTTTAAAAGACCAAACTAAAAACGAAATAATCCTGGTACAAACAAATGTCTTGTACAGCATGCCAGTGTCTGATCGAGGATATATATATATGCACAGCTCCTGTCCAATTTACTTGTACAACAGTAGCATTCTCCTCTCTTTCAGTGAGGCGCATCTATCAGTGACTGTCATTTACAAGCTCAAAGAAATCACCCCTGTTCAGACCAAGAGCTGATTTATTGTGCCCAGGAAAAGCCACTTGTTGCTCTGCCTTATACACCACACTGATTAGCTTCTTCATTATCTCACGGTTTTTAGTTACTTGGCTAATGTGCCTGTGGACGCATATGGCAACTGCTTGATCGGTCAATCCTTACTTTGCCAAGTAGCTTTAATTGAACACTAAATGTAATGTGGGATTCCTTACCTAATATCCCACGACTTGCTCGTTACGTCTGACAGTAGTCGGCAAAGCGCATTAGCTGAAGTCCGTGGGAATGAAAAATATCAAAACGATCTCTCGATGAAAGAAAATGCTTCTTTGTAGTGTAGCACACGGTCTTACTGTCAGATAATAGAAAGAGCAGATATTTGTCAGACAGTCCATCACATCAAAGTCGATTCAAGGTATTCATGACATGGCTCCAGCTACCGTTCACTCTATTTAGGTCGCTCGCCCACTGAGACTCAACTTCTGCAGTTCACACTCCGTAAACTGAATGCGTGTTACTCTGTAATGTAACCGGTAGTCCCTCGGCAACTCTAATGCTAAGGCGATACATTTCACAGTAACGGTGTCTCTTAACACTTCACACCACGACAATTCCGTGTTTTATATAACATTGTCAGTTTCATTGTCCAAGTCAAGTACTCCCTTACTATAACACACAGAAAATCTGTTTAAAAGACCAAACTAAAAACGAAATAATCCGGGGAACAAATGTCTTGTTAAGCATGCCAGTGTATGGTCATATATATAAATATATAATATGCACAGCTCCTGTCCAATCTACTTGTACAACAATAGCATTCTCCTCCCTTTCAGTGAGGCGAAACTATCAGGGACATTGTCATTTACAAGCTCAAAGAAATCACCCCTGTTCAGACCAAGAGCTGATGTATTGTGCCCAGGAAAAGCCACTTGTTGCTCTGCCTTATACACCACACTGATTAGCTTCTTCATTATCTCACGGTTTTTAGTTACTTGGCTAATGTGCCTGTGGACGCATATGGCAACTGCTTGATCGGTCAATCCTTACTTTGCCAAGTAGCTTTAATTGAACACTAAATGTAATGTGGGATTCCTTACCTAATATCCCACGACTTGCTCGTTACGTCTGGCAGTAGTCGGCAAAGCGCATTAGCTGAAGTCCGTGGGAATGAAAAATATCAAAACGATCTCTCGATGAAAGAAAATGCTTCTTTGTAGTGTAGCACACGGTCTTACTGTCAGATAATAGAAAGAGCAGATATTTGTCAGACAGTCCATCACATCAAAGTCGATTCAAGGTAGTCATGACATGGCTCCAGCACACTCTAATAAGGTCGCTCCGCCCACTGAGACTCAACTTCTACAGTTGACACTCCGTAAACTGAATGCGTGTTACTCTGTAATGTAACCTTGCAAGGTCAATCTTGTTGCCAGTCCAGCGTTATATTGGCCCAAATTGGTAAAACAGTCCAATTCAAAATGGCTTGCGCACACCAACAGACTTTTGCCAATTCTTTCCGAAACATTACCATTAAATATGAATTCAATCCATTTCACTCTTATGTACAGATCTGTGCTGACTTGTGCAGCCGACCACAGAGCATCTTGAGGGCTTCATTTTCTCCATGCTGATAGCTAGCTTTCCCAAGTGTATCCGAGGTTTTCAAAAATGAAGTGAAATTCTTTGGCATAAGTATCTATAAGTGAGTGTAGGTGGGGCGGGGGGGGGGGGGTTGGCCAAGGCCATGTAAGAGAGACGCCCAAATCATTGTGACAGGACACTGTTAAGGAAGCTCATTCGCTGGCCCTCAAGAGAGAGAGTTGTTTTTTTCCAGAGTTTTAGGGTCGGTAGACATGCCAGATACCCAAATTAACGTGTAGAAGCACTAAAAAAGTGGAATGTCAAATGTCAAAACCAACAATATTTATTGACTGATCTTGAAAGTATTGGCTTACAAAAGCAAAATAAGTCATCACATACAAAATTATTCAGTGTTAGTGCAAGAAGCGAACATTCACACTGTGAAACCTATGAAAAGTGACAGTGGTATACAGAAACACAGACCGCGTTAGCCACTTCACGACCACGATTTTCTTTCGTTCCAATTATTGGATGTAGGATTTCTTTCCCTTTGTAGAAACCTGTTGAATGGATACATTTGGTCTTGGAAGTCCTAATTGATTTGTTGTCAATTTATCTTCATTAGTACACCGACTTAAAAGGAGTTTCTGTCAAAGAGCGAATGGACTTGTTGCACTGAACGTGAGCCATCTTGACAGAATATGCCTTGGTCGAAGCTGTATGACGGTCTTATAAGCTTTTACGTCCATTACTTATGACGAAAGCATGGAGGGGCGAGCCCTCCCGGAAGCCATAGAGAATGCATTGAGAGCTCTGTTTTGTGAAAAAAAAAAAATTGATTTAACATGGGAGAGGTCTGGGGTGATTCCCATTTCGCCCCAAATCGCCCAAGAAGGGGCGGTGCCATTTGAAGCACGACTTTTGCCTGACTGCCTGAATGTTACATGATTGGACAATGATATTCAGGAGGCAGATCAGATGGTCTAGTGGTAGAATAAAAATATTACATTTACATTTACATTTAGCAGACGCATTTATCCAAAGAGACTTACAAGGATATTGCATTTATACATCAGGAGCATTTTTCCCGTAGGCAGTGCATCGCCCCAATCACCCTTATGGACAAGCCGCCCCTGCTTGCTTTACTAAAAAGTCTTGGGTAAGAGTTCAAACAACCACCTTTCGTAAAACCGAAACTGAATTGCAAACTCTGCCTTTAAGAAAATGACAGCAGGGATTGACCACAAAAAGGTCTGATTCTTCCCTGCTTTTCTTATCAAACTCAGGAACATGGACTTGGGACGGCACAGTGTTGTGTGTCCTGGCCTCCTCATCCTCCAGTAGTCCAGTCTGGCTCCTTCAGAAAGAGCATAATCCTCTTCATGAGCAAAGTCAGGTGCTGAAACACCACAAACAATATGTGTTTTGATAAGACATGATCAAGTTATAGTTGACATGATCTGACATGATATAAGACATGATCAAGTTCTTATCATGGTATGCAGGTCCCCACTCTGGCATCTCAGGGCAGCAGTCTCTGCAGTAGTGAGGTGATGTAGCACAGCAGTAATAGAGAGGTGGCACTGTGGTCAGTTGGTCCAGAAGGAGAACAGGTCATGTGGCAGTCCTGTCTGGTTCAGTCTGTTCCATAAGCACCTGGAAAGAAACAAACTGGATGAGATCATGTATCACTCTTTGAACTTGTCCACCAACTATTAATTTATACTCCATGTAAGACAGCCAGAATTTGTGGTCTGGGGAACACTGAATTAATTCCGTAATCTTGCAGGCCTTTAACAAAACATTCATCCCATGATAGCTCAGACTATTAAATAAAATAAAATAAAGTTGGTGACTGCAATGGCAAGATTAAACAACAGTTGGAGTATATGGGTTAAGAAAGGGATTACTGTTGCCATGTTCCTAAAGAAAACACTATTGTGAGAATTACATGAAAAGGTTTTTGTATATCCAATTCACATTTCACGCCTTTATTGGATTAGATCTAATTCCTAAAGACTAACACAATTACATGAATACAATTAGAATTGCAATAGTGTTTCTTGATTCTAACTGTATTTCTTTCTTGTAGGAAAATAGTGTTTTACAGAAAGCATGAGATTCTGGCAGAAATATGGATAAAAGCAAATTCAGTCAGAAAATGAGTGGTAAAAAAGTAGGCTACTCACCATCAACATTATTAATACTAATATATGGCCATAAAAGCCATTCAGACCGTTTTGATCACATGGTCGCTGCCACTTAATTCCCTCTGTTCCTATAGAAATACAAACATTATGATCAGAAAGGCAAAAAAACCTGACACAGATACTGTAGGACATAAATTGACATAAGCTTTAGTGAATACCTGTACCTCTGTTGTTACAGTATGGCCTGACTTCTGGTGTGTGTCGTATTTCAAACATGTGTCTGCTGAACAAATAAATACAAAAAAAAATGTATATTTAAAATAGTCAGCGAAACAGAACTGTTAGTTTGCATTTAATGTGCGTTGTCATGAAGTAAATATTCTGGACTGATAATTACAATACACTAGTAAGAAGCAATTAACACAAAATAACAAACAAAATGAACACAAATTTAAAAAAGATGTGTGTATATGTGTGTAAACAAAAACGAATCATATGCTTGTGTCCTTATCAATCTTCTCGACAGTGGCAATCATGATAACAGTAGGCCTTAATAATGGAAAACATGTAATCATAAGAAACATTAACATAACTACCTTGTTGAGATTTTCTTCTATTATATATAACTACCACAGCCCCACATGTAGCAGCTAGGACTGCAACACCAGCTATGATACCAGCTACAATGGCACCAGTGTTTTGTCTTTGACCACAATCAGTGTCATAAGAAGATGATCCTTCTCTTAGGACAACAAGTCCAATCAACTCACACCTACAGAGATCACATAAATTGTTACATTTTAGATACACAAATAACTTAGTGTATAATCCTTGCTAAATTTGGAACATTCCAAGTGAATGAACGTACTGTGTGTGTGGTCTGCAGGATGTCAATGATCCATCTGAGTATGTGTTGCCTACACAGTCACCACACACAGTATCTGTGGATGCTGTACCTGCATGGACAGAGATAAATAAAGGAAACACACATCATCCACTATGGACACATGTTTATGGTAATGGTCATTTTCAATACCACAGATGAATGGAGACTCCATCAGAGAATGGGGTTCAATCAGGAACAAGCTTTTATTCTTTACAATGATGCGCATCAAGGGAGAGAAGAAGGTTTCACATGAAGATTCCTCCACGTCTCTAATCAGACAAGGGTTGAAACAGACTGAATTCAAGTATCCTACCAGGTGGACAGAAGGGGGTGTTATTCAATAGTCCCAACCCTGTGTCTATAAGGTAATTATAGAGGATTGTCTAACCTGTCTCGTTGATGTACTGCCCTGGTGAGCACTTTGTGTGTTCGGCAGCTCCTTGGCAGCCATCTTTGATTGGGTCAGTACAGTAGTGACCATCCAGAGGCTCACAGAGTGTGTCTGAAGTGGAGCTGCACGCCCTCTTCACTCTTAGACCTTCACATATATTAGGAAATACAGTTATTTAAAAAGGTGATTGCACCTATATTAGGATTGGTTGAAAAACATTTCAATTGCAATCAACAGTGCAACGAATGTATGTAAATAATATACGTACATAGAATGCACAAAAAATAAACTAATAAGGAAGGTAAACCAAAACTGCTGAAATAATTGACTTACTCGAGTCACAATCTGTGCAAGATTTACAGGACTCCAGTCCATTGGGTGCATCAGTGTAGGTAGATGACGAGCATGGACCACATGTCGTCATGGTGAACACAGCGCAGTGTCTCTGTGCATAATAACCTTTAATGAGTAAATAAATAGTTAATGCGTAAATCAGACATGGGTTTATCTCATTGATGCAACATGAAGAAAGCTCTAACGAAGGCGCATGTCATGTACTATGACACAGTTACTACTGCTACTCACCAGGACGACACATAGGGCAGCAGATCTGCCCTTTAAGATATTCAGCCTGACCACAGGCAGGAGAGCCCCATGACTCGGTCAGCTGGATGATCAGAACTATAATCGCCAACTTCACCATGACTTCAATTGACGTAGAGATGGCGTTTGTATAGCTGTGCAACAAACTCCTGTCCTACAGTTTCACTGATGCATCTGTCAAACCAATGAAGAGACAGAGTTTATTTCATTGCCCTCTTAATTTTCTTATTTCTAGTTTAATTTGTGCTTTTCTATTGTCAGGGCTCTTTACATAAGTTTAATACCAACTCCTACAAATGCATAAGTGTCAGATTAGTACAGGTTAGAACGTGTCATATGGAACAGTCATCCAAATTAGCTTCATTGGCCAGGTATGTTGATGCCTACAAAAAAATGAGCTCTGGTCACTGGTGGCCCTTAAAACAATATACAGTCACTATACAATATACAGATTAGGTGCATATACATACAGATAATATAGAAAGAAACAAGCAATAAAGATTATATACTGTACATGAAGTGTAAGTGTGAACAGTAGAAAATAGGATGCATTTGTATGATATAGAGGCCTAACATTTCTGTTAGTCGATGAAGAAACTGTTGCTGCTGCCACAGTTGATCATTTTACTGTGAAATATTGAGGGAGAATTATATAGGCCTTGGTATTTGTTGCTTTGTGTTATTGATTGTTTACATCTGCCTTTAAGAAATGGCCACACCCTTCTCACACACACACACACACACACACTCTGCAGCTACTTCCGTGGCGGCAGGACATGCAGCTGACACTCCACCTACCCTTTTCCCATTTATACTAATACATTAAGTTTAGGGTTTTCTGTTCTCATTATGTTGTTTCCCTACGAGCCAGGGTTGTAACAACATCTATGACCAAGACAGTGACTGGTTGCTGACGTATGACCCATGTGTATTTCAGGCACCAGGTAACTTAAAAAAACCTCACAGCTGAATTCTGCACTGCAAACTCATTGTTACGCCTTTCCTGACAAACCATCTTTGTTTTCTCTGACTAATAGAAAAATCTCCTAGTTTTTGCTGTAGTTGCAACAAGGAACCAGGAGTAACTAGGAGATGTTTGCAAGACAGATTCCATTCTCAATGGCCTTTGCCTTTTAAATAGCAGTTTACCATCCATTTCTGCCCCGGTGTCTCACTCTGACTCCACCTTCCCACTCCTCTAATAAACAGCTGGGATCAGTCAAAAGGGCATTTTCACCACTAACAGAGAAAGTGTTATTCTGCACAGAGTGAAGCCAAGTTAAACCAACCTATCCTCCCAGAAGACAACATGTAAACTTGGATTTACTTTCAGTTAGAATTCACTATCACCCCAAAATGCGAGTGTATAAAAAATAATCGCCCTAATGCTGACAAAGTTTCGTGGATGTGGATGTTTCAAGTGGTAAAGGTAAAGACATACTCCTCGCAACACGTTAGTTGAAGTACATTGAGCATAAATACCTAAAATGAACTAATATATTTTTTTCATCATACTTTTGTGTGTATGCATGTTGTTTTAGCAGGCCTTTGCGCACCATGTATTAAACAATTTCACTGTCCTGTGAATCTTTCCTTCACCATATTTAAATTGACCAGCAGTCTCTATAGTGCACTCGAAGCCTCGATAAATTAATCACTTTTGAACACACCTGGCTTGAAAGCTTAATTTCGCCACCACTACGTCAAACTGAAGTTCATTAACAATCGTGTTTGTACTTCGAACTGCGCGCTACAACAGGCAAGGGGCCAAGATTTTAGTAAATACACTTGATAAGTTTGCGTACTGTATGACATTCGGCTGATGACTGCTCCCCCTAGACTGTTGATCATTAGCCAGTTCGCGATCACATGCCATTTATCCGCTTCTGCAACACATCCACGCCAACGGACAAGTAGCCGAGATTTTAGTAGATACATTGATTATTCTGATAGGTTCATGTACTGCATGAAGTTCGGCTGATGACTCCTCCCCCTAGATTATTCTTCATTAACCTACTACAGACAATTTATGGTCGTAACAATTTTTTTTTGCTTAAATTTGGTAAAAGTTACAGAGAAATAGACACTGTGCAATGTAAAAAACCCATTATTGTAACTGAAAAATACATCTGAGGTGATTTGCGAGGTGTCTGAGCCAGCTATCTAATGTTGGCATACTACTACCAACAAGGTAAACAGCGATGTATTGACTGTTTGACGGAGTCGGATAGTTAAAAAATTTGGGAGGTGTACGTTAGGCCACGGAGTGGTGCTCGGCCTGGGTTTGCAACGTCTGAGGGCTCTCCGTGTCTCCGGAAACGGACGACCATAAATTGTGCTTTAGGGTGAGTCTAATCACTTCGCAACAACGATCATTTGGTGTTTAATATAACATTGTCAGTTTAATTGTCCAAGTCAAGTAATCCCTTACTATAACACAAAGAAAATCTGTTTAAAAGACCAAACCAAAAACTAAATATTCCGGGTAACAAATGTGTTGTAATGCATGCCAGTGTATGATCGAGCAGGGGCGGCTTGTCCATAAGGGCGATTGGGGCGACGCACTGCCTACGGGAAAAGGGAAGAAAAAAAAAAATCCTGATAAGTAAGGATTGTAAGTCGCTTTTGATAAAAGCGTCTGCTAAATGACTAAATGTAAATGTTATATTTTTTTCTGTCGGATTCTACCACTAGACCGTCTGATCTGCCTTTGAATGTCATTGTCCAATCAGGAAACAGCCAGGCAGTCAAGGCAAAAGTCGTGCTTCAAATGGCCCCGCCCTTTCTGGGCGATTTGGGGCGAAATGAAAATCGCCCCAGACCTCTCCCATTGACTCGCATGTTAAATCCATTTTTTTCACAAAACAGGGCGCTCAATGCATTCTCTATGGCTTCCGGGAGGGCTCACCCCTCCATGTCATGTCATAAGTGATGGACGTAAAAGCCTGTAAGAACGTCATACAGCTTCGACAGAGGCATATTCTGTCAAGATGGCTCCTGTTCAGTGCAACAACTCGATTCGCTCTTTGACAAAAACTAATTTTTAGTCGGCGTACTAATGAAGATAAATTGACAACAAAACAATTAGGACTTCCTACACCAAATGTATCCATTCAACAGATTTCTACAAAGGGAGGGAAATCCTACATCCAAGAATTGGAATGAAAGAAAATCGCGGTCGTGAAGTGGCTAACGCGGTCTGTATTTCTACATACCACTGTCACTTTGTGTGTTTCACAGTTCGCTTCTTGCACTAACACTGCATTATTTTTTATGTGATAACTTATTTTGTTTTTGTAAGCCAATACTTTCAAGATCAGTCAATAAATATTGTTGGTTTTGACTTATATGTTGCCCCCTTCTTTATGTTGTTACTGGACATATCATGTGTCCTGTTAAGCTATGTAACATCATACAACATTTGAGACATGTGGATAATGAAAAAGTGGGATGATTTAATGTGGAGCCACATCATGTTTGCTTATGAAGGCTCCTGGATGCAACTGTCTTTCATAGCTTTCCACCTGTAACTTGCTACTCTAACTATGTAGCAAGAGGGGGAAATATTACTGTTGTGTGCTGCCAATAGTGGACAAAAAGGTATTGCTGTATGAGTTAATCAGCTAACTTAATGTACCTACTAAATGGGTCGCCTTAATCATTATAAAAAAAAATTCCCCGCCTGAGAATTTTTTCAGGAGCCACCACTGTGATCGAGGATATATATATATATATATATGCAAAGCTCCTGTCCAACTTACTTGTACAACAGTAGCATTCTCCTCTCTTTCAGTGAGGCGAATCTATCAGTGACATTGTCATTTACAAGCTCCAAGAAATCACCCCTGTTCAGACCAAGAGCTAATTTATCGTGCCCAGGAAAAGCCACTTGTTGCTTTCCCTTTAACACCACACTGATTAGTTCCTTCATTGTCTTCATTATCTCATGACAACTGCTTGATCGGTCAATCCTAGCTTTAGCTTCCTAGTATCCTACTTGCTAACGTCCAGTCACTTGACAACAAACTGGATGAATTAAGAGCCAGGTTGGCATTTAAACGGGATATTAAGGACTGCAATGCATTTGTATTTACGGAGACATGGCTGGACCCCTCAATTTCAGACTCTGCCATCCTACCCGGTGGCCTCTCCATTCATCGGCAGGACAGAACAGTTGATTCGGGCAAGAATAGAGGAGGTGGTGTGTGTATCCTGATTAACAACCAGTGGTGTGTGGATGCGCAAAAAACATTGTCGGGCTGCTCACCTGACCTCGAACATCTAATGGTCAAGTGCAGACCATTTTATCTGCCCAGGGAATTCTCTGCAGTTGTTTTGGTCGCTGTTTACGTTCCACCCCAAGCTGACACCAAACGGGCTATGGATGAACTGTATGAAATCATCGATCGGCAGGAAACTCTACACCCAGAGGCTGCATTCATTGTGGCAGGCGACTTCAACAAAGCCAACCTCAGGAAAGTTTTACCGAAGTATCACCAACACGTTAACTTTCAAACTCGAGGTGAAAACATCCTGGATCACGCCTACTCGCCGTACAGTCATGCGTACAAAGCCCGCCCCCGTCCTGCCTTCGGCAAATCGGATCATTCCTCTGTTCTCCTACTACCATGCTATAGGCAGAAGCTGAAACGTGAAAAGCCTGTGATTCGCTCGATACAGCGCTGGACAGAGCAGTCAGATGAGGCACTATGTGACTGTTTTCAAACAACAGACTGGGGAATTTTTCGGGATGCCGCTCGCTGTTAACATCCATGAATACACTGAATTTGTATTAGGCTATATATGTAAGTGCATTGATGACGTTGTACAGCGAATGAACGTCAGAACTTTTCCAAACCAGAAGCCATGGGTGAATGGAGAAGTGTCTTCAGCACTCAAAGCCCGTACAGCAGCCTATCATTCTGGAGACCCATGTGAGTACAAAATAGCCCGATATGAACTCAGAAAAACCATCAAGCTGGCAAAGAGACAGTACAGAGAGAAAGTGGAGTCTTATTACACAGGATCCAACACCAGAGACATGTGGAGTTGAAGACTATCACTGATTATAAAGGAAAGAGCCATCAAGCAGAGGTCTCTGTTTCTCTTGCAGAAGAGCTGAACACCTTTTATGCTCGATTTGAGTCCCACACCAGGTCAGAGGTACTGCTGGAGCAAGACAGCTGCCCTCTCCAGGTATCTGTGACTGATGTGTGCAAGTCATTCAGGAGAGTGAATGTGCATAAAGCTCCAGGACCTGACAACATCCCTGGCCGAGTTCTCAAGGCCTGTGCTCCTGAACTGGCAGAGGTGTTCAGTGACATCTTTAACCTCTCCCTGTCCCAGTCTGTCGTGCCCAATAGCTTCAAGAGGGCCACCATCATCCCAGTCCCTAAGAAACCATCAGTGAGCTGTCTCAATGATTACCGCCCTGTCGCACTCACCTCTGTTGTGATGAAATGCTTTGAGAGGTTAGTCAAAGACCACATTACATCCTGCCTGTCACCTGCATTAGACCCACTCCAGTTTGCATATAGGCCGAACAGGTCTACAGATGATGCTGTAGCTTTGGCCTTGAACACTGCTCTCTCTCACCTGGATCAGAACAACACGTACGTGCGGATGCTCTTCATCGACTTCAGCTCCGCCTTCAACACCATAGTACCATCCAGGCTCATCATGAAACTACAGGACCTGAACATCAGTCCCTCCATGTGCAGCTGGATACTGAACTTCCTGACAGACAGGCCACAGGCAGTACGGCATGTTACAAGTTTAGCAAGGATCATACAAGTAATTTACTTGTGTATCTAAAATGTAACTATTCATGTGATCTCTGTAGGTGTGAGTTGATTGGACTTGTTGTCCTAAGAGAAGGATCATCTTCTCATGACACTGATTGTGGTCAAAGACAAAACACTGTTGCCATTGTAGCTGGTATCATAGCTGGTGTTGCAGTCCTAGCTGCTACATGTGGGGCTGTGGTAGTTATATATAATAGAAGAAAATATCAACAAGGTAGTTATGTTAATGTTTCTTATGATTAAATTGTTTCCATTATTAAGGCCTACTGTTATCATGATTGCCACTGTCGAGAAGATTGATAAGGACACAAGCATATGATTCGTTTTTGTTTACACACATATACATCTTTTTTAAATTTGTGTTCATTTTGTTTGTTATTTTGTGTTAATTGCTTCTTACTAGTGTATTGTAATTATCAGTCCAGAATATTTACTTCATGACAACGCACATTAAATGCAAACTAACAGTTCTTTTTCGCTGTCTATTTTAAATATTCAATTTTTTTTTTATTTATTTGTTCAGCAGATACATGTTTGAAATACGACACACAACAGAAGTCAGGCCATACTGTAACAACAGAGGTACAGGTATTCACTAAAGCTTATGTCAATTTATGTCCTATCTGTGTCAGGTTTTTTGCCTTTCTGATTACAATGTTTGTATTTCTATAGGAACAGAGGGAATTAAGTGGCAGCAACCATGTGATCAAAACGGTCTGAATGGCTTTTATGGCCATATATTAGTATTAATAATGTTGATGGTGAGTAGCCTACTTTTTTACCACTCATTTTCTGACTGAATTTGCTTTTGTCCATATTTCTGCCAGAATCTCATGCTTTCTGTAAAACACTATTTTCCTACAAGAAAGAAATAAAGTTAGAATCAAGAAACACTATTGCAATTCTAATTGTATTCATGTAATTGTGTTAGTCTTTAGGAATTAGATCTAATCCAATAAAGGCGTGAAATGTG
Organism: Clupea harengus; assembly: GCF_900700415.2. Classification (NCBI taxonomy): domain Eukaryota; kingdom Metazoa; phylum Chordata; class Actinopteri; order Clupeiformes; family Clupeidae; genus Clupea; species Clupea harengus. Next base: position 5,394,200 of record NC_045177.1, read on the forward strand.
AATTGGATATACAAAAACCTTTTCATGTAATTCTCACAATAGTGTTTTCTTTAGGAACATGGCAACAGTAATCCCTTTCTTAACCCATATACTCCAACTGTTGTTTAATCTTGCCATTACAGTTACCAATTTTTTTTTATTTTATTTAATAGTCTGAGCTATCATGGGATGAATGTTTTACTGCAAGATTACGGAATTAATTCAGTGTTCCCCAGACCACAAATTCTGGCTGTCTTACATGGAGTATAAATGAATAGTTGGTGGACAAGTTCAAAGAGTAATACATGATCTCATCCAGTTTGTTTCTTTCCAGGTGCTTATGGAACAGACTGAACCAGACAGGACTGCCAAATGACCTGTTCTCCTTCTGGACCAACTGACCACAGTGCCACCTCTCTATTACTGCTGTGCTACACCACCTCACTACTGCAGAGACTGCTGCCTGAGATGCCAGAGTGGGGACCTGTATACCATGATAAGAACCCCACTTGCTGGATGAGGATGTTATAACTCGATCATGTCTTTTCAAAACACATATTGTTTGTGGTGTTTCAGCACCTGACTTTCCTCATGAAGAGGATTATGCTCTTTCTGAAGGAGCCAGACTGGACTACTGGAGGATGAGGATGCCAGGACACACAACACTGTGCCGTCCCTAGTCCATGTTCCTGAGTTTGATAAGAAAAGCAGGGAAAAGTCAGACCTTTTTGTGGTCAGTCCCTGCTGTCATTTTCTTAAAGGCAGAGTTTGCGATTCAGTTTCGGTTTTACGAAAGGTGGTTGTTTGAACTCTTACCCAGGACTTTTTAGTAAAGCAAGGGTTATGGAAAGAAAAGAAGGAAATGGAGAGAAAAAGAAACACAGATAAACAGCCGAATAAATGGAGAGAAACCCTGATCATTTATCAATCTATTGTCCTCAAGGCCGCAGTGTGAACATCAGTAATTATTATCATGTTTACATGTTTACTCTGAAAGTATCTGCAGCACTTCGGCGCTTTGTATTTTTAGCACTTTATTGTTTAACAATTGGCTCATCATTGAAAACCCCATTCACTTTGTAGCTGTGGCTTGCCATCTTTTTCTTCATTGGGGCTACCTACTAACAACACTCACTGCCAGAAAGCTCAACAGAAAAGACTCCCTTGAGGAAGCAGGTGACCGCTTACAGCTTTTGGTCCATTGAATGGATTGCTGTAAACTGAACATGTGATACCTGTTTGATGTCTCAGATATGTTTGTATAATAATGTGTAATAATGTAAAATTACATATAATAATGTTTGTTTGTAATTCTTTCATGTTTGGGATCATTTGAATGGCCCCAGTCTGACTGGTACAGTGGTATCAGTCCTGCTGATGGCCATCATCCTCTGAGCAGCTAGGTATGATTATATCCCCTGAAGGTTTGAATGTTTCATAGGTTTTCTGTTATGTATTTGTATCTGGTATGTTGGCACCTCCTGCTGGGGAAATGAAAACCCTTAATCAACCTGAATCAACCCCTTCTTACAGAGCCATGTGGAAATATCAAATATTTCAGACGTGTCCACATGATTTGTGATGTAGGCTTAACTATGAGATCACTTTGTTTTGCTTATATTTCCTGGTCCTTGGAGATGAAAGTTTTTTGGTCCACACACTGAAAAAAGGAAGACTTGGTCTGTCAAATTTTTGTACCATTTTTGTATCATCAGTGTTCATATTTCCTGGTCCTTACATAAACATACATAAACACACCTGAATCAATGAAGATGCATGCAAAGCACAAGAATACTGATAGAGATGTTATTGTTCCCTAAGAATGACAACTTTTTCGGTCAAAAAGGACTTTCGGACATTTTGGGCAGTAAAAATACACATTGCACTTAATGAAGTTGCAAGTTTCAAGGAGGGGCTTACAGTATCAGCCTAGTATTGGCTGAACAGCGTGTGGGAAAGAAGAGAAAATAACGTTGATAATAACGAAAATCTTTGCGTCTCTACCAGTACCACTACTATTACCATTGTCAATACAGCATTAATATAATTATAATCATTATAACTAGTATGGAAAAAGTACCAGGTCTACATGAAGAGAATGTAAAACTAAAACTAAATAAAACTTTGAATATTTGCAAAAGACAAATAATGTAAATAAAATAAGAGATTGTCGTATCGTATGGTTTCAAGAAGTCGTATCCATTAAAGACGGGGTGCAAAAGCAAAGCTATTCTGCTACCCCTATACCCCCTGCATAAATTGGCAGCTAGACATCTCCTCCTCCAATCACCACACTGAAGAGGCTGCGTAGTTCAACTCCTCCTCCAATCACCACACTGAAGAGGCTGCGTAGTTCAACTCCTCCTCCAATCACCACACTGAAGAGGGTGCGTAGTTCAACTCCTCCTCCAATCACCATGCTGAAGAGGGTTCTTAGTTCAACTCCACCTCCAATCACTACGCTGAATCCAACTTAATGCACTTAAAGCTAGCATATGCTAATACCAGCACATGTAATATCAAATTGTTTATTGAAAGCATTAATCTAGCATTAAACCAACTAATATGGCCAACATTATGGCATATGCTAATACTTTACATTATATTGATAAATGAGTAGTGTCTCTCTCATGCCATCGCCCTGAACGAGGGTTATAAAAGTCAACTGTAACTGAAAAGTCAACTGGTCCACCTCCTGGTCTTTCTGGATGACACCAAACTGATTGTGTATTGATGGCCATTATCAAAGGCAAACTCAATGCAGACAGATAGGGCATAAATGGCTATGCTTAACTAATCTAGAACTTGTTTGTGTCGCAGACACAAGTGGGATATGGTGGAGAAACAGATTTAAAGCTGAGATTTTAACAGCAATATCCTCAGTGTTCTTTAACAACAAGCTGGATCAATTCTAAACCTGTTTGTTTTCCAGCTACTGATACCAGAATCCATTCATTCCATGGATATGATGGAGCATCTATCACTCCGTACCATAATACCAAATCATTCAGAATTTCAGTACAGCCAGCAATATCTTGTGTGTGTGTTTTAAATAGTCAAATGATTGATATGTCTGTGTTCCAGAGAAGACAGTGAAGACCCTTCTCAACTTTCCAGCGCAAGGCGCGGAGGCGCACCGCTCATCAATGTCACACTCGGCCCAGGCAGGTTGCGCACGCAGCTCCGCTTCCTAGGCGCCGGGCAAAACAGCCTGGTGCCCCTGCGAATGTTTGGAAACGCAACTGGCCTTGGAAAGTAGTAACTTGACTGAATTTGATCTGATGGTGAAACCACAGCTAATTTAGACCTATACTTCTAATACTAACAGCTTATGGAAGCGATTATTGCTGTTTTTCCTGTCGTGTCAGACACGAACGATGTATTCTGACTCATCTTACTCTGTAACCCATGCCACTGGATATGTATTCATTGTCTCAGTAAGAGCAAATAGCTCTGAGCAACACACTTAGGGCTGAAACACACCAAACGCGTTTCAAACGCCTTGGCAAAGTGCGGCGTGCAAAACATTCGCAGGATCACTAGGCTGTTTTGGAGCTGCGTGCGCAACCTGCCTGGGCCGAGTGTGACATTGATGAGCGGTGCGCCTTGCGCTGGAAAGTTGAGAATAGTTCAACTTTTAAGCGCACCTAAAAAACGCTAGAAAGACGCAACGCGTGGCGGAGAAAAGGCGCACACGCAAGGCGCGCCGTACCATAGGGCCGAAACAGGAATCTCATTCGCACACTCAAGCATGACTCAAGTTTCTGACCTAGAGGAACCACAACAAAGATCGCAAATGTTTTTTTCACAGCGTTTTTGAGTTGGTAGACAATGCCAGATACCCACATTAACGTGTAGAAGCACTACAAAAGTGGAATTTTCAAAATGTGTCTCCTTTAACATTCATTATATTGTTTCATTGTCCAAGTCAAGTAATCCCTTACTATAACACAAAGAAAATCTGTTAAAAGAACAAACTAAAAACTTGTTGCTCTCCCTTATACACCACACTGATTAGCTTAGGATATAAATATGAAATCTCATTTACAGATGATTTTTCAGGAGCAATAGCTGTTTACTTCCTTAAGAACAAGAGTGACACAACATTAGCGACAGAAAAGTTCTTGGCAGACAGTGCCCCATACGGTAGAGTCAAATGCATAAGATCAGACAATGGCACAGAATACACAGGCAATGCATTTCAGTCACTTTTACGAGAAAAGGGGATAACACATGAGACATCATCCCCTCACACTGGACTCACAGAGCATTCACAGAGCATTCACACCTTTGCGTCGGAATGCGTTGATCCGTTAAGGGCGACGGATCCCCATTCACTTTGAATGGGGTGACGTCATCCTTTGCCGAACTGAATTGTGGCTCTGTTGGGTTCCCTTGCGTTGCATTTCATGCTTTGCTTGCGGCAATAAGCACAAAGTAAATACAGGACTGTAAAACGGTAGACAGATGTAATAGGGCAACACCGGCAGTTAATCCCCCAACTAACAGGCAAAAGCTAGAGAACCCAATTCTGCCCCTACATATAAATATAAATGCATATAAATATCATGCAACCCACAGCAAGTTAAGTGACACAACACAGCATCAAATGGCACATCACACGATCGGAGTAAGTATATAAAATCCACGTCAATTCATCAAGGCAACAATGTTATAGTGAATTCATTCCACACCAGAGGGGGGCAGGAAAGGCAATTAACCTAAGGTCAGCAGGTGGCAGTAAACTGTTCTTGATGTCCCCCAGCCCGACCCATATAAACAGTCCTGCACAATATAAAAGAAGTCCGTACTGGTCGGCGACCTCTACCGACCAGTAAATAAAACAATACAAATATAGCTCACACAAAGAAGCCACCAACCCACTGGCCAATAGCCAATTAGTGTCTGCAGTCCATGGGATCCAGACCGGTGACGTCACGTTTGTGCGAGATGGAATCGCGCAGTCTGGAGCACTGCGAACGCACCCTGGTCGTCACAGCAGCACAGTGGCTTGAGGATCCGCCTCCAAGCTACAATGAATGAAGAACCACAACACAGCAACTAAGTGCTATACCAAGCTGATCAGATACACAGTGACACGGCAGGGATTTAGCACACTGGAACTATTACTTCCCTTTCCGAGATGAGTTGAGAGCGTAGCAAGTCAAATCATCCGTCACTCGTCCTCACGCTCCACTTCCTGGTTGTAGCCCTTGACAGATGCCGGTCTCCCAGTCGGCGCTGCACATCACTAAAAACAACACGGAAATCAGGGCACGATCCGCCACTACACGAGCGGCTATAAAAGCAACAAATGCGGGGAATAACAGTTCAGACGTTCCTTAATCAAACACTTAGCTTGCGTTGTGTTGATCGCTCTCCGACGTCGGTTACTCCACTGTTATCCCTGGCCGCTTCCATAACGTGGCTTCTCACTCGCCTGCCCAACCTCCCGTCCATCTGTCAATTGCTCTTTTTATAAAAGGAAACAACCTATCCCCATCCCGTGTTCACTCTGGCATCAATTAGTTAATTAGAGTCAATTGCCATCAGTCAATGATAAGCGAGTCTCTTCAGTCACGTTAAAGAGACTCGTCAATAATCTCATCCACAGTCCAAAACACATCCACACAGAGCCCCCTGATGAATCATCGTCTCTAAGTGACGGCACTTGCAGAAACATAAATATACACATATAAAACCATACACATATACTGTACATATACATATATGGGCACTTGACAGCTAGTGGCGTGATTGGTTTGTTGACCTGTCAATCTCACTATAACGTCTCTGGTATCAACAGAACCCCACGCGCCAGACTCCTCCTCCGACATCCGTTGGATCAACGCATTCTAACGCATAGGTGTGAATGCTCTGTTAACGGATCAACGCATTTTGACGCAAAGGTGTGAATGCTCTGTCACACCTTTGCGTTGGAATGCGTTGATCCGTCAGGGTTGAATGACTTGAATCACTTTGAATGGGGTGACGTCATCCTTTGCCGAACTGAATTGTGGCTCCGTTGGGTTCCCTTGCGTTGCGTTTCATGCTTTGCTTGCGGCAAGAGTTGAAGAATGTTCAACTTTTCGTGAGGCAATGCATGTGTCAGCCAATCAAATTGCCTTTCATGCATAACTGACAGCACAGGCGCTAGCCAATCAGATCCCGTATATGCTCACGTCTAAAAAGCGGCAAGCTCAAAAAAAAAAGAGGGCTCTTTTTTTCTCCGCTGGCGAGTAGGAGATGAACATGAACGCTTATGAAGAATACAAGACCATAATTATGGCAAAATTCAACACCGCCACCGCTGTGAGAGCAAGGCAAGAGGTGGTGTGTTGAGATGTTTATAGGATAATATATATGTATGAAAACATGATGGCAAGTGTGGACTGGTACAGAGGATACCGCTACCGGTTAAAAACTGCAAGGTTGCTAGTTCAATTCCCCTCACCTCCTACCTCGGTGTAGTTTTACATTTCCTTTGAATAAAAAGCGTCTGTTCAATGACTAAATGTAAATGTATTAATAACAAATGCAATAAATTGAAGCAGTGAAAATAAATTGTGTGTATTTCTCTCTATTCTTATCATGAGTCCACCTTAATCATTTTCTACAATAATGATATGCTATGGTGTACTAATAACACTGTCATATAATTATGAGTGCTTTATCCTCCGCATCGCTGACACTACAAAAATGTACCACTCGCAAAAAAGCGCAAGACAGTCAATGTTCGACTGTGGTGTTTGCAATAAATGACTCGAGAAGGTCTTGTAAATGAATTATTCCTTGTCGGCTGAATCGGTAGTGATCATACAAGAACTCATCATGATGGAATAATGGATCTTGGCGATCGCAAAGAACTCTCTCCCTACGCTAATCTAACTATCTAATATGGCTCCTTGGTCAATGGGATCCCTCCTTTTTCCGAGGTGTGGCAAGCTTATCCAGCTACACTTAAGTTAGCCTGCGCTGGAGCAGGTTAGTGCTAATTGATATGTTACTATGGTGATTTATCGAAAGTTGCTTCCACAAACCAAAAAGAGGGGCGTTTTTTATCTTAGCCTGAAAAGTAGCTTGCTAAACCACTTAGCAAGCTACGACGAATACCCCCCTGGTGATGGACCTGAATATTGATGTTTTCCTGTTCTGTTTGTTTACATAGTCATTCTTGTGTGAGCAATGGGGACTGATGGAACCAAAAATTGCTATTCTCCTGTTGTACTTGCATAATTTTGTATCATCTGACTCTGTAACCCATACCCCTGGATATGTACTCTTTCTTTGTCTCAACCCCCCCCCTCCTTCACCCTTTGTCCTCTGTTCTCCCCCCCTCCCCCCTCTGAGGACCCACTCCCCCACAGTTTCCTGCCATTACCTATAGGGTGTGGTCTTATCACTTTTGCCTTGTGATAGAATCTAAAAGATCACATCAAAGTTGAAGAAGGGACCGGATGACGCAGTCAGGATTTTGTAGTTTATTTCAGCGTGGAGACCTCATCTCAGCTGGTGCTCAGAGAATGGCCTACCTCATTGTAGAATATGTTGGTATTTATACCATTCAGTCAGGTAGAATACAGGAGGGGAGGGGGTGACCACACCCTATAGGGGTTCACCTATGGGGGGAGGGGTGATAACAGAGGACAAGGGGTGATAGCAGGAAAGAGGCTATCTGGGGGGGGGGGGGGGGGTTCACATGCTTATTGTTCAGGTCTCAGTGAGACAGACAGAGTACACATCCAAGGGTATGAGTTACAGATACAAATTATACAAAATAACAGTAGAATAGCTATTTTGCAGTTCCATCAGTCCCCCATATGAGCATTTCTATGCTCACACAAGAACCACCATGCAACAACCAAATCAGAACGGGAAAACATCAATATGTGGTTCCATCACTTGTGACATGGTGCTCCATTGTCTTGGAAAATGCAAGGATCACCACCAAATAGTTCCAGAATCGTTGGGAGAAGTTGCTGTTTGGAGGATGTTTTGATCATTCTTTATTCATGTCATATTTTTGGGCAAAATTGTGAGTGAGCCCACGCCCTTCGATGAGAAGGGTGAAGGGGGCTTCATCAGAGAAAATAACTTTGCACCAGTCTTCTGCTGTCCAATCCTTGTACTTCCTGCAGAATTTCAGTCTGTCCTTGATGTTTTTCTTGAAGAGAAGTGGCTTCTTTGCTGCCCTTTTTGACACAAAGCCTTACTGGTAAATGATTCTCTCAGGTGCAATGTTCTTAGCAGAAATGTCCTTGCATGTGAGGCCATTTTGATGCAACGTGATGATGGCTGCATGGGTTTCTTTGGAGATAACCATTGCTAACACAAGAAGACAATGATTTCAATCACTTCGTCCCTCCTTTTGTAGCAATCAGTCTGCTCTTGTAATCCAATCAGAATGATAGAGTGATTTCACCTGACTTATTCACTCTTTACCCTGTGCTGATGATATGATTACTGAAATGATGTTAGCTGGTCATTTTGTGGCAGGGCCAAAATGCAGTCAAAATTGTGTTTTTGTGATAAAGTTAATGTTTTATGCCAATGAAGCTCTTTGCAATTAATGTAAATGCCTCTCATCACTCTGCACAATAATCTAGAAACAATGTGAATCGCCACCACGAAAAATGAAGCAGCAACTAGGTGGCGAAACACGAAATTTGTGTCACTGCCAAACTTTTGCCCATGACTGTAAATATCCTTTGAGGGTGTGTGTCTCCACCTACTGGAAGTGTTCACCATACAATCTGTTGAAAAAGATAATTTTTTTATTAAAACATTATATACATCGCAAATTTGGTGTTTGGAACTTCGCGCACTGGGATAGTTGGATATTAGAAATTATTCTAACAGACGTCTGGTGAAAACCGGCAACTTCACGTGTCCGTTTTTGCCATTCCGACATACAACTACATTACCCAGAGGTTTGGTCGTTCCATGTGACCTTTCATCGTCCATCCGATTCGCTGGGCTTTGTTTAAATTGTGTAGCACTACGGAAGTGGTTCATTTACCGACCTTTGAGGGAAAGCAGAGAAGAGAACTTCGCACGGAATGGACTGCAAATCTTTGTAACCGTGCAGTTATTGGAGGGGTATGATTTTAGAGTGTGTCATTTTAAGTAGCTTTCTGAAGCACAGAGTTCTGAATTACAACTTATTCGTGTATATCAGTTATTGGACCGCGAGCTAGCGTGATCTTCATTAAGCTAACTTTGTTGCAAACAAAGGAAGACGGGCGCCCTTCCTTAGTTCTTTACTTTGAACCAAGATGTAATTGACTTTAATAACATTACATTCGAGCAGGTACGTCAACTAACTTTGGTTTGGTAGCTATCACGGTCTTCAACAGATGGTTAGCTGGCTAGCTTGGTAAGTGGGGGAGATGTTCCATATAACTTAAACGTTGTTAACGCAGCTGTTTGGTAATTCAACGTTGTGTTTTGTCACAAATGTATTTAGGCTCGCAACACAATACATTTAAATGTTGGGGTTCCGGTACATTGAAACGTTGACATCAGTTTGAAATTGTTATTTTGAAAGTCAGCATGGCAAACAGTCCTGGGCTGTGGTGATCAGAAGATGGCGCTAAAGTGAGCTCACATTCTAATGATTTGTTCATCATGAGCTAGTGGGAAGTTCCGACCTGAAAGTCCAACTCGGAATATTCCACTAGCCAAGTGGGAGATTTGAGGGCTCCGAGAAGTGGGTTTGACTTCACTCTACATGCTAAGGTTTGCAGTGAAAGATTTAAAAAAGTACTTTGCGCATGAAGTCGCTTCATTGTTTAGGTTGTAATTTGCGCACGATACTTGACTATTTACTTTTGTGTGGGTAACGTTAACCTTCTGGCTAACTAGACCCCAATTCCCAGCTGCTTGAACGCATGATTAGTATCTATAGATATTTGTAACTCTTGCAATAGAGGACCCCTCTCGGCACTAATTGGGCACTTCGGGCAAAACTGGTTTGAAAACGAACAAGTCTTTGCTGTGGTAGTGAGCCATTTCTCATTATCTGTTAAAGGGCTGATAATGAAGCACACAGCTGATGGAAAACGGCTGTAGATGGTTTGAAGACTAATTGGAATAGCTGGTAAGTGTCTTAACTTATTAGTCTTGTCTTATTTGGTCTGGGACAAAAGCTTCAGTGTTGCCAAACTTGTTTGGTTGTAAACTGCAGTTTGTCCAGTCAGACCTAGATAACAGGGGCAGCGAAGACGCTGATTCTGGCAGTAGCAGGTGTGAGCATGTATAAAGCTGTTTGATGCTCTTGTATGATACTGCAGACAATATTTTATATCACTTTATTTTGTCACTTTTGATCGTACCTGTAGTTTTACTATTGTAGAGAGATTTGAAATGTTTGTATGGAAGTTCTGTCACTTACGATTCCCTGCTGCTTATCTGTTAAAGGTCTGATCATGAAACACACAGCTGATGGGAAAACGGCTGTAGATGGTTTGAAGACTAATTGGAATGGCTGGTAAGTGTCCTAACTTATTAGTCTTGTCTTATTTGGTCTGGGACAAAAGCTTCAGTGTTGCCAAACTTGTTTGGTTGTAAACTGCAGCTTGTCCAGTCAGACCTAGATAACAGGGGCAGCAAAGACGCTGACTCTGGCAGTAGCAGGTGTGAGCATGTATAAAGCTGTTTGATGCTCTTGTATGATACTGCAGACAAGATTTTCTATCACTTTATTTTGTCAAGTTTGATCGTACCTGTAGCCTACTATTGTAGGTAGATGTGAAATGTTTGTATGGAAGTTCTGTTTCTTACGATTCACTGCTGCTTAAATATTTTAATGACATTAAACTACTTTTTTTATGTGTTTCGATATCTCCATGTGTCCAGGAGTCTGGAGTGTCCTGCCATCGTGGAGAACTTCTGAGTGACTGTCGGTAAGCTTCTTGGGTAAAATGGCACTTCTATAAACAATTTTGTGATTCATGAAATATGCCAAGCTGTTTTTGTTTACTTCTGATTAAAAATGGTTTGTTCATTCCAAAATCCATGGGTGTTTGTTTTTTTCTTTAGCTCAGAAATTCATGATTCAAACAAGTATTGCACTAAAACGACTTCAAATTGCTTGGATAATGTGATGCTCTACCCAGCTTGACATAGATTACTGTAGTGTTCAAAATGGAGGGAGGTAGGAATGGGTATTTTTAATATATTTTTATATAAATACACTTAATACCAAATGGTTACCTTGAAATGCTGCAATATGCTCTTTCAGTGTTAAATGATATCATGAATCACCTCACTAAAGCGGCCTAATTGTTTCTGAGTTGACAAGTAGTTTCCACTTATGAACAAACATACTTAAGAAATACTATATTGAAAATAAAGGCCTCATAGTAGTAACTCGATGCAATAAAAGTGAAATCCTGTGAGCACTGACATACAAGTTAGGAAACCTGTGACTGGGGCCATGACTGCTCTACAGCTCTTGGGGACCCAGGCTTCATACTAACCTGCTGTAGTTTCCTGATCCCACTCCTGTCTCTCGCTCTCATCTCTCAATCTACTGTCCAATCTCAAAGGCAGCGCCTAATAGGGGTGGGAATTGGCAAAAATGTGACGATTCGATAGTATTGCAATATTTGGGCCACGATTTCAATATTATTGCGATTCTTAACATATTGCGATACAGCAAGTATTGCGTTTCGATTCTGCGATATATTGCGATTCATGTCCCCCATATTATTCAGAAGGCATTACAAAAAATGAGGAAAATAAGACTGCTCAACTCACTTCAAATGTCACATTTAAATCTGTGTACAACATTATCTTCTAGACATTAAAAACAAGTGCAAAAACAAAAAATCCTGATTTCGCGGGAGCTTTTCCAAAATGTTGTGATGAAAGTTGCTGTGTTTTTTAGGTGTTTGTTGATGAAATTGCGGGAGCAAATGAAAGTTGCGATAAAAAGTTCAGAATTTCCCTCTTTGTAATTATAAATGAGTTATTTGTTGAAAAATAAGTAATTAATAAACAAACATTCATTAAAGCCCAAAACCATTGTCCTCTTAATAACCTTGCCAACATGCCAAACAAAAGATTACCAGGACTACAAAAATGTAGCAAAATAGGCTTTACTTATCCACAACGAAGTGCACCACGGATGTGGTGGCAGAGTGAAAGTAAAAAAATAAATAAAAATATGATAAAATAAATTAATATTTCTCTACTGATCTGTGCTATATCAGAATCAGAATCAGGTTTTATTGGCCAAGTAAGTTTGCACAAACAAGGAATTTGACTTGGTAAAGTGACTCTCAGTGTGCTTACACAAAATATACAATACAATACAAACAAACAAACAGTGCAACAGTGCAATGGACTAAGGAGTTTAAAAAAGTATGTACAAGGTGGAATGGCTATATACAGTAGCTGTGAAATGTTGCACAAATTATATATATATTATTATAAATGTAATATCTGCATGATTCCAATCATTTTGAGCATTTGATATAATCAAATCATTGAATTTGCGCGTGTCCTGTTCAAACAGACAGGAGACATTGAGACGGTGAGGCAGCGACGAGTTGTCCCTCATCTCAGATTGCGCAATCCCTCACAAACTGGGTTGAGCACATGCGTAGAACCTATTTAGTCTTGCTGATCTGACATAAAACCACTGTGAAAAAGCACAGAGGGGAGGCAAACACTACCTCTGCCTCAATGAATCCCATCGTGAGCCCAACGGTCGGGTTTATGCTTGTTCTGCCGTTGCTTTTCTTCTACACTTATATTTGACCTTGACCGCGAAAATGGAAGATTCTATAGCTTAAACTAAGCTATAGCTAACCCAAGCTTAAATATTTCTCAAAACTGGACTTTCAAACGAAACGTAAAGCTATCAATAATGGGAGACCAATGCCGGAGCTAAAAGGCACGCTTCAAACGAAGCTAAAAGGTATGCTTCTCACCCCTCATTCGCTAACATTACATTGATACAAACCGTGTACAACCGGTTGTGATGGTGAAGCCATTTTCATTTGAATTTGCTGTTGAATGCACGACAACAAAGCACCGCAACAAGCGCCACCTTGTGGATGTAATATGCAAATGTAATATTATCAGAGTAAACTCTGAGAAAAACAATGGAGAAAACCCGAAAGTAAAACGCATAATTATATAATTAAATATTGCAATACTTTGCGCTACTGTATCGATATAATTGCGTGGGCAAAATATTGCGATACTGAACAGAATCGATTTTTCCCCCCACCACTAGCGCCTAATTGTATGAACAGTTGACCTGTGAAATTAACTGGGAACAGAGCCTTCTATTTTGGACCTGTGAGCTGGTTTTATCTGCTTTTATACTTTTCTGTGCTCAAATGCCCACCACACCCTCAGGAATGAGACACAATAACACCATAGTATGCAGCCTTTCTGGTACCAGTTGTTTCTTCTTCAGTTGTATCATCAAGTGTTCGGTGTTTCATCTTCACTGCTTGAGAAGGTCTGTAGTTGGACTCAATGACAAAATGTGAACTGTCTGAATCACTTCACCTGAGCATTGCGAGAAGTTCCATCCATTCTTGACATCACATTCTCAGGCTTCCCATGGTCATGGAAATCCTGGAAAATCCTATTTTCTAGGCCTGGTAAAGACATGGAATTCAGTAAATTCACTGAAAGTCATGAAATTAGATTTTGACACACAAGTAAGTATATTGAAATGAATTATGTTCTTGCACTCTTACGTGGATAATGTTTCTTTGTGTGAATTTCTGCAGCGTGATGGTTTCCACTTGAGGTGGCCTAGCTTATTAGAAAAGGGCTTGTTTAATTTTCCTTTAATAATTAGGGTTAACCTGTGGAGTGTAAAGTATGCAATTTTGTGTACCTGTAGGTTATGAAAGGTCATGGAAACTTCATTAAGGCCACTTGAAACCCAGGGTGGGAACCCTGCATTCAAAGAGACAAAGAGAAAACTGTATTCATATTCTGAATGGGGTTTTACCCTGTTTGAGTGTATGCCACAAAGGGCTACTGGAGCCTCATTTCAAAGACTGATGGAGAAAATGGTCTGAGAATTTCCATTGATAAATGCAAGTCCTGCCCAACCCCATGTTAAAGATGCAGTCTGATTAGGTTTCAGTTCCACGAAAGGTTGTTGATATTTGAGCTCAACAGCGAATCAAATTACACCGCTCCCTTCCATACTCCAGAGGCGCCATCTTGATTGGCTGGGATTGTTTATGGCTTGGTCCGAGCCACTATGTTTGTTTTCCATTTACAGAGGCAGGGCTGTGTACGAACCCCAGGGTGTTTTCAGACGAGATGGATACCTCTGTTCTGCAGCCTTTCGTTTAAATCATACACAGCCTCACCTTTTAGTGCAAGGTAAACATTGTTAAGGTGTGAGGTTAACTTTACATATTAATATCACATATCTACACTGCCTGATGCCAATGTATTTATGTTTATTTATTATTTATGTTTATATTTACTTTATACTGTTACTGTCCCCATTCAGCCCACTTACTTACACTAGTAAATAGGGTGAATGTAGTATGCAGTCCAGTTAAATGTGCAGTCACTAGTCTATTTAATCCAATACACTTTTTGTCAAATAATCACTCAGCTGTCCGTTCTGTGTGTGTGGTCAGCATCATTTTAGACAATTCTGGCTCGGTAAATGGGAAACAATCGTGGCTTGGATCAAGCCACACAGTATTCCAACCAATCAACATGTTGCTTCAGGAAAACAACCTGTTGCCAGAATTGCGGGCTGCATCTTTACAGTGGTACAAATACTACAGAACTCAGGTAAGGGTTCTGTAATGGCACAGTGAGCATTTCAAGGGCTACATATGGATGTCAGAACATTCTACAATCAAACACCCGAGGCATACATACTTGTGCTGTTAAGCTGACCATTGGGAATTTTGATGCAAGACCACCGGCTTTCTTGAGGAATGTAATCAGCTTAATGCTATCAGCTGTGGCTGTAAGCAGCTTGGGTACTGTAATAAGCATGCTACCCTGTGGTTAGAAATCCACAGCCTTAAATCCACTGAGTGCTGTCAGGACATTTGGTGCAGACTGCTGTGAAATGGAACTGATGTGAGGTGTGATGCCCTGAGTGTTAAGAAAGACTTCAGAAAGGAGAAGCAGATGTTAGGACAATAGCAATATTTAGAAATGCACGTTTTGTAAACGATGTACTCAACAAATAATTGTTGGGCCTTAAACTATCTCAGTTACTGGTTAACAGATCTTGATCAACTTTAAAAAAATAAAAAAAAATAATGTTTTTCCCCCAACCAATTACTATGTCATACATGATAACAGTCTTTTTTACTCCTGGTGATATGTGATATTCTGTGAAATGACAGTCTAAACGTGTATTAAAATATGCAGCAATGACCCTGGTACCCTGGATCCTGCAGCAATGACCCTGACACAAAAATGTATACTTTGATTCAAAATCAAACTTTAAATTAGGTGAAAGTAGATTAGCAAAAAAAGGAATTGCAAGTAGGTCAACCTACTTTTTAAAAACAGAGACATCCTGGTCCACCTGAAGATGTGTGTTTTTTTTTTTAATGTGGTCTGGTCATTATCAAATTGTTCCTTTTGTGAGTTTGTGTATTATTTTGGATAATATATCTTGTCCATTGTCATCACATATTCAACCTAGTGTCAAACAGGCCTCACTGATACTCAACAGAATCCAATATTTCTGGCAACCAGATATGAACATGTATGTTATTTTCCTTTTGGTTAAATCAAGTGACGAACACAGACATGGCACCATGTTTTGTGTTCTACAGAACAATAGAACACAGTATCTAGCCGCTGGTGTAAGTTTTAGACCTCTAAAAAGTGTTGCACTAAGAAGCATCACATCACAACCCTTGACTTAGGAAAGACACATACCTTCAAATATTGAGCAGGGATGTTGGAACTGAACAGGTTTGTTCAATGATTCAATTACTATTGCCTGTAATTGAAAATGACCCTCTGTTCTGTGTATATTCATTGAAAAGAGAGGGTGTTACATGTGTGATAATTACCTTTTGCTCACACATCTGGACTGTTGAGCTGTTACATAATCCACTAGCTGTACTGCAGATGTTGCATTTCAACCAGTTACATTCCTGCACTTCTTTTTCTTTTCTATGTCGTTTTTCTATTTCTTATGTAAAGTAGTATTTATTGTTACACCAGGTTTTTATTGCTCTTAGCTTGACTGTTCTCTCCCTTGTACAAAAGTGTCTGCTAAATGACTAAATGTAAATGTACTGAGTGACCACAGTGTGCAGTTACTGTATGAACACAAAAGCTTGGTTTAATTTGTATTAAAATACATCAAATAATTCGATTTTTATTAGAATTTGAACTAACTCATATTAAGTTCTTGTATTATATTAGACCCTAACTGTTTTCCTGTAAACATATTAAAATGTAAACGTCATTTAAGTATGTAAAAGCTGTGAAATACATTGCCCAAGCCTAGCTGCACTAGGGAAATTGAAGAATTGTTCTGTGAGCAAACGCAGGAGGGCAGTGAAGTATTCCAGTCATCCATGCAGTCGCCTCATCCACAGAGAGCGGAAGAGTGCAAGGGGGCGGAGTGTGATGATTTGTCAACGGGAGGCTGAGTGAACGATATTAATCAGTGATTCAGCCTCCGTCTCATCAGTGAAGGACGACAACACATCCTTCACTGAAAGAGGTACTGGGCAGAAGTCTTTTAGTTAGCTAACTTGCAATTTTGTAATGATGTTGAATTAACGAGCGGGTTACATATTGATATAGCAGAGTCAAATGACCGGCACTGAAACAGCATAGGAAGATAGCTACCAAAGGAAGCTTGCTAATTTAGTGTTAACGCAAACCGGTTTTACCGTTCTCCGACAGCTAACTTCGCTTCGGGATGCCTTCGGAATTGATTCTCTACGTTAGTGTTTAGCTGCCTGCATATTCCGTTGCAGAACCCTGGACTAACTTCAGTTCTTCATATAGGTTGGTGAGTTTGTGTTTGATTGTATTTTAGGGCTAGAGTTACAGTACATTTTGGTGAACTGTGTCAACGCTGACCGCAGTTCAAATGTGCTAGCTAGCTAGTTCGTTTAGAAGCTATACTCTAACCACGAAACTAGCATAACCAAGCATTGTTTAGAATAATAATAATAAAAAATAGCTGACGGTTGTTAGCTAACCGTGCTTAATTTGTTAGCACTGCTTATTGGCAATTTGCATGTTGGTTAATGGATGAGACGATGGATTTATAATTCATATTTGCTTATAACATTAATCTTGGTTGGTTGTCGATGGTTTTATAAATCCATATGGCCTTAACTGTGACAGTTTCTTTCTTGAATTCGCTACTATGTAGCCCAGACAGCAGCAACTAGCTCATCTTGCTCAAATTCCATGCTGCTATTTTATCAATCTGACTACACGGTAGGAAACCAGATAAATTAAGTGTAACATATCGTTGTCTAGCTTGCCAGTTAACAGGTTTGATAACGGGTGTCTCCAAGTAGATATCTTGCTAGCCCAATCCCAACTCACCAGCTGTCTTTATTTGACTGACTGTCGTGAGCAGTAATTTAAATGAACTTATTTAGCAAATTCAGTTAGTGATTGGTTGAGCCTGTGATTTTAGAACCTTTTGTTCCAGACAAAGTTATCCTATCGTGATATTGAATTAAATCCCAGAGTAAAGTAACTACTGCATTTATCTACTTGCTGATTGAATCTGGTAACTCCAAGCTACTAGACATTTCATCCTTGCAACCAAGTACAATGTAAAGTTTTTTTTAAACATTACATTAGGTGTACATGTCGCAGTAATAGCCTATGCTGGTGTGCCATGCTGTCATCTACCATCCTACCTAACGTGAATCGTGGAACTATCTATCTTTTTAAGACAGGTTTTAAGATACCCATACGAGCCATGCTGGTAAATATCATATTGCCTAAACATGCATAGAGATAGCCTTGGTTAGCTACAGTAGTTATATAGGACTCATTTAGTCGTGGTTGTGCTTTTGAGATCATAGTCGCTCGATTATTGTCATCACATATAGCTATTAGCAAACCCTTCACTTCAAATACGTATGCCAGTAAGTCGAACCCCTTCCTCTTTTTAACTTTCTCAACTCCCAAACATCAGACACCCTTGAGTAATATTGCGGTGTATGTTCCGTGTAATATGTGTAGAGTACAAACAATTCAAAACGTGCTTTTGTAATCTCGCCATTCACAGGCGCTGGGGACCTGTGCCCACCACTTTTGACATCTGAAAAAAAAAGAAAGAAAAAAATCACTACAATGAATAGTGGCTCCTCAAGCTGGTGAAAGGTTTTTAAGTTGCCCGCTATGCGATTGTATATAAATGTGCAAAGTCCGCAATGGACTCAAACCCGCACCTTCAGACACCGGAGGTCGGGGTTACACAGTTCCCTTGGGTTTGTCACGTGCACGTCTCTAGCACATATCTTACAGATTCGGGGAATGCGGTTTTCTCACTGCAGAGTTCTCTATCCGCTGGCTACTAATTGACAGTATCCATCCCACTTATTTTTGGCATGTTTTTACATTTGAGTTTTAAAGCCTGCACACAATCCCAATAATGGGATTGGAATTTGGTGCATTTGTATTTAGGCTATGCTCATCATAATAGCAGAGGTAGACACGCAATGGGCCAGTGACGGGTAGGATCCAGAAAATCCCATCTATGTCCCCAGCACTTTTCAAATCGAAATGACACCATGTACCTAAGCCATGCCAGGTCCTGAATGGAATCCGCAAAGGTGCAGTCATCTCATGTCAGTTTCAGCAAGGACAATTGCAAAGATATAAGTACTATAATCAGTATTACCATTGTTTTCATTGTAAGAAATATGGGAGAAGACTTTTTTTTTGTGTGTGTGTGGAATGCTGGCGGTTGCCACCCAAGATCAGTTACAGAACAAAACAGAACAGAACAACAGAAGCTCCCTTATTGCTTTGAGCGTTTCCCTGTAGTTTATACCAGCACCACCTTGAGTGGTTGAGTACTCCGTGGCCATTGATTAATTCAGACCGCTTTATCAATGAGATGGGCTCCCTCACCCACAGCGGCTGAGAGTGCTCCCCTGCAGTATTTCACTGCGGACGGACACTCAAGGTGCTGGGCACGCAGCCAGCTGGATGCAGCCCTTTTCAAGTGAATGGGAGACTGTATTTGCATCCAGTGAGGCTCCCCCGTATACATTACAAATCCCAACTCCCTCACCCCTCAAAAGCCCCTCTGTGTTGGCAGCTAGTCTGGCGTAAAGTAGCTGGTTGTAGCTGAGGTTGGGCCACAGCCTGCCATAGAGATATCCAGTTATTATATGTGTATATATGTTATGTAGTACTTGAGGTAAATGTGTGTGTGTGTGTGTGTGTGTGTGTTTTTTGTTGGTCTTTGCTCCCAGGTTGACTGCACCAGTGGAGGTGGCACCATGGTGCAAAAGTATCAGTCCCCCGTGAGGGTCTACAAGCAGCCCTTTGAGCTGGTGATGGCGGTAAGTGCTTTTAGAGTCTATTCAGTAACTGCTTTTTTCCCCCCTTTTCCACTACTGATTGGCATTTATATTGTCTGCATTGATAGAAATATGTAGACAATATAATATAGATGGACAAAGTCCTAATAATGGTGTCAAACAAGTTTCTGCATTTAATTTGTAAGTGTCTGAGTGTCTGAGCAAGAATTTTGAACACTGTGTTCATTCTCTTTTGAATTATCTTATTCTAAGTGTAGACTCAAACTACTTCTGTATGGAAGCTAAAGATTATTTGCAAGTGCTGTCAGTACTATGAAATGTCTACCGTAGACCAGTAGAAGGCAAGTAAGTTTGAGTCGGTGTCCTCTCCTGAATGGAGAAATGCGTAGTAGTCATTTCTTTGCTGAGTTGCTAGTCATCCATTTGCTGCTTTAAAAATGAAACATAGCAGCACAGGCTTTTAGAGACGCTCAACCCTTGTTACCACTTAGTGACATGGGGGTTGAGGGGGAAAAAAAAAAATTCTTCATACATTTTCTCTCGAGGGAGCAGAAGGCAGAACAGCTGCTTCTGGGCCTCTTAGTCCACCCAGTGAGCCGTGATTGTCAGGGCGTTATTAGGATGGGTTGGTTCAGTGGCAATGGAAGAACAATATGTGATGTAGCAGTCACTGTGGACACACACACACACACACACACACACACACACACACACGACAGGGACCAGGAGGTGGTTGCTTCTCCTTCCACTCCATTAGGCAGGCCCCACCTGAGGTTGCTGAAGCAACAGTGTTTATGCCTGGTGTTCCCTCCCCACGGTAATGGAGCAGAGGAGTGGGGAATGTGCTCTCTCACTCTCACTCTCTCTCACTCATCTGGGTATGTGGAAAGGTAAAGCTTTGTGGGTGGGTGTCCTTTTGCAATGAAGCCTCATCTTGTGTAAGAGCTCTTGACTGAAAACATGATCGGGCCAGGCAGAAATCAGTTACGGGTTCTGCTTTATAGCAGAGCAGCTGAAAATGTGCGTGCAGCTCCCATTTATTAAAGCTTTCATTTTTATTTATTTTTCCCCCAGCCTGTAGCCCAGGTTTTAAGCGTGTCGCAGAAATAGTCAGCAAGCATTTCATGTGCTTACACTTTTCATGCACCTGAGGCCGGGCGGACTGAAATAGCTGCGTGTGCCTGAGGGACTCGCCAAAGACATGACCTGCCTCCAGGGGAGCGTGAGGAAGGGGCTCCGGTAAACTAGGACATGGAGAAGGGAGAGGATGAGGCAGACCCTCGAGAGGGGACATGGTGCAGAGGTGGTTGTTATTTTGGTCGTAAGGCCATTGGGGAGTTTTGTGCAGTATCTTACCTTGTTGATTATGCTGTTTTTTTTTGTTTTGTTTGGTTGGGTTCACTAGCTTCGCAGGGCGCACATCTGCAGACGCTGCAGAGTAGGGGGTAATGGGCCGTTGCGTACCTCTGGTGGGAGATTTCATTGGATGTGCAGGTAAACCTTCTGCCCCTGGAATAGCTATTCAACCTCCTAGTTTAGTCCTACCCTGGTGTCCGTCCTTGTTATTTTTGGATTATCCCTCTTTTGTTGCCTAATTATAAGTTAGAATCCCCTTTGGGATTCATACCGGATATTATGTTTGTTTTTAACCCTGGTTAACCCTGGTCCTGCAGAAGGGGGTGTGTGTGTGGTTTCTTTCTTTCTTTCTTTCTTTCTTTCTTTTTTTCTTTTTTTCCCCAAAGCTCAAACTGTGACCACCTTATATATCCTAAACTGTCAGTGTTGCGAAGACCAGACTGAAGAGGTGTCTGCCTCACACACCCAGCTTGTCTGTGCTCGTCAGGTCCTGGAATGTTTCTTGGTAAAATATTCCTCTGTTGCTTGAGCCTCACCAGGCCTTTGTTGCAGCCTGCCTTCTAGACAGTTCTAGACAACTCCAAGAGGTTGTTTATTTCCTGCCCGTGTCAAGCGAGAGCCAGTTGTTGAAGATCTTGTTTATTGCGGTTTGTGTCGCAAAACACAAGTCTGCAAAGCCTCTGAAGTGTGTTTTGTTTCCCACCATAGAAACAAAAGCTGGAAAAAAAACAGCCGTTCAGGAGCACAGCCCCAAAGGATCCCCTAGAATCCTCTAGAAAGCCTCTAAATATAATGGTGCTGATGCACAGCTGCAGGTTGCCTTACTGAAGGGTGCCTCTGTGCTCGAGCTCACATTAAAGGCAGTTGACACCAGCGTGCCTGCGTGCGTGTGAATAGGGGGGGGGGGGGGGGGGATCAGCTGTGTTTCTCACCCTGCAATAGGAAACCAGCGCTTCCTCTTTCGCAGTAAAACAGCGTCTGAGTGAACAACACAGTTCTGGAACGGGGGTATCCACCCAGTTGCTGCAGAACGCATCAGCTTCAAACAACATTCTTTCCCCGTGACAACCCCAGTGTTCCAGGAGTCTTCCCTGAGGAATGCAGCCTTTGCGAGACGGTGGCTGAGGAGGAGGGGGAGGGGGGGGGGGGGTCGAGCGACAAGAGCCTGACCGGCGTGCTCGCTCTCTCTCGCTCTCTCTCTCTCTCTCTCACAATAACAGGAAATTGAGCTGATCTTGCTGTTGCTATTACATCGCGTTGCTGTCCACGGAGCTCATGAAACAGAAGTTCCCCCTGAGACCAGAGAGGAACGATGCTGACCCGCCCAGTCATTGTTGTTTCAGGTTGGACGGGTGCCGCTCCTTCACTAAGCAACCCTCCACCCACCACCCTCCCGCCGCTGCGCCGCCACATTAAGGACATAAGCCTGCTTTGTCTGTTTAAATGAGCGCCTGTGTAATCTGCAGGGACAAAGCTCCTTTGGCTTCCGTGTTAATGCGGCGGAGGGGACAGGATGTGCCGGGACACACTCGTGCACATCGGGGCACCGTCAGGAAACCGGGGGGGGATGATATGCTGGTTTTAGGCAAATCCTCCTGTCCTCGTACCGTCGCCGGTGTACAGCAGAAACACGACTGCTTTAATACCGCTTGCACACCCACGTGTAATGAAAATGACTGGCCCTAGAACTTTCCAGGGGATCAGCATGAGAATGTGGTCCCTCACTCAGTCAGTCTGTAGGCAGACAGGAAACACCCTGATGCCCTGCACTGATGAATCTCTTACAGATTGCTGGACTGAGTAACGTGTAAAGTGGGCCCCACTCCCCTCCTGTAACAGGCCATATTTGGACAAGAGAGGACATTGGTATGTAGCCCCTCACTCCCCATAGCCCCCTTCGATCAACAGTGCTGGCTCCTTCTCCGTGTAATCATGGCTGAAGTGACCCTTGACCCTAACCAACACAGCCCTTTGAAACCCTTCTCTTGTTGGGCTGTCAACACTGTAAGAATACGTGCAGGCAAAGGTGCGGCCCATCATTCAGCCAGTGCAGGAAATAGCCGTTTCAAGCATGACTGGTTGTTCAGTGACCGGTAACCGAAAAGTCAAATTTACCCTCAGTTTGTGTCTCTAAACTGTTTCCTGGTACTACCCCGAGGACATGGCCTGTCTGAGCACTGTGAGGGAAGTGTTCGTCCCCCGCTGTGCGGTTTGAGCTCGCAGGCGGGCGTCCAGCCTCCGGCAGGGTGACGGTTAAAGCAGGCAGAAGGGTTCATTTGCTGTACAAAACCTCCCTAATTTCACCCATAACAACTGGCTTGTGCAGAGCACAGCACTGTGTTTACAACTTTACCCTCGCTGCAGAATTCTGATGTCATTTGGAATGCAGTCCAGTGTTCCAGCAGACTGCATTGTGTGGACTGCTTTGTTATTCGACACACAGAGCCGTACAAGGTCTACAATCAGAGAATGAAAAGTCAAAGTAATGGGTGTGCTTATAGGGGGGATGTCAGCAATTCCGGAGAAAAGTTGTTGATATTTGAACTCAACAGCCAAACAAGTGCACCTCTCCCTTCAGTACTGCTGCAGAAGCTGCAGAAGCCGTAGGTTTGTATCAGCTAAGCTAACAAGAAAACGTAACATTACCTACCATAGCATTTTGAATTATGCATCAATCCAAATAATCCTACTGTGCAAACCTGTGTTTTTAGGTCTCTGTGTCCTCTTTGGCTGTTTCTCAGACATCTTTTCTTCTTGACAATGCGATTTATGTTTGTGGATTATAGCACGTTAGCATGTCTCCCTTCCCCTCACAATTACTCATTGCACCTTCAGGGTGCTCCATCTTTAAAGATATACCTATAAGTGTTTTGAATCAGAAATTCTTTTTAAAATCTGGGAACATTGGAAGCATTTAGTTAGTTTGACCTGATTTGTCTTACCAGGTGTCAACCAGTCTGGCCTGACCAGTGATTCTGATGTGATCTAGTATTTATGTTCTTTGATGTTCCAGCCTCTGCTTTATCTAGAACGGATAGTTTTGTCTTTTTATTTATGTAATTGTTTTTGTTTGTTTGTTTATTTATTTACACATCCCATCCCTCCTAGTTTGTGTCAGTTAATTTGCTGCGCATGTGGGTGTCCGGCAGCTGGAGAAAATGCTGGTAGCCTGGAAAATGCACCTCAGCACTTGATCATTCATCCCTGTGCCAATGCCAGCACTGCAGGTCTGAGTCTCTCCACCCCCTCACTCACTGCTCTTGGCAGAGTGTTTCTGCTGCTCACTTGACCCATCTGAACGCAGCTGACAGCCTGCCAATATCTTCAAAATTTGATTCAGAACTTTCATCCCCGCTGTAGAGCAAGTGCGTCAACACCGATGCCCCGCGAGGTAATTCATTTATCGGATCCAATAGGAAATGTCAGCCTCGGCTGAACGAGCCCAGAGAGACATGGCTGAACGAGCCCAGAGAGACATGGCTGAACGAGCCCAGAGAGACATGTGGTGCGCACAGGGATGAGCAGCCTGCTGCCAGTGGGAATTTTCCACTGTGCGTCTCTAGGAAGGGGTGATGACGCCTGTGGTCTGGACGTAATGTTTTTACATAAGGTTCTGTAGGGCTGAATACCCCACCCATAGCCTTCTTCAGCCCTCATCTTGCAGTTTGACACACACATACTCATACAGGCGCACAATACTTTGTGTGGGGGTGCTGATGTAGTACAGGATGACTCCTGTGGTCTGTTAAACCTGCATCTTTATGTTGTCTGACTCATCACTGCATGGAAACGCACACACACACATACACACACACACACAGTATTATGGGGGCAGTCAGCCAGCATGATTCCTGACCGCATCATTCACACTCTGTTTCCCCGCAAGCACCCCTTGCTGCGGCAAGCTTACATCACAGCTCCATCCATCCTTACGGGCCAGCAGTGGACCGTCAAAGGTCACGCCCCCTTTTTCTCACACCACTGGGCTTCCAGTAAAGGATGTGCTTAATCAACACGGTACACATTTCCCGGCAGTGCCCAGCGCAACACCATGTTTAGCGTGTAATCATTTCAGCAACACCCTGCCGGATTTGTACACAGCAGCGAAAGCTGTGGCAGCCTTTGCGGAAATGGCACCCAGGCAGCTGCAGATGGAGATGTGAGAATTGTGTTGTTTTTTTTTTGTTGTTGTTGTTTTTCTTTTTCTTTTTTTTGTGCTGTGCTTGCTGAACCAACAGTAAGGACAGCCTTGCTAAATATATGCTACTAAACAATGACTTCTGCCATCCCCGGTGTGTACCAGCTTCCCCCTCACAGACCGCTAACCACATACTGTCTTAGCTTGATCTTACTTCCTGTTTTGATGGGGAAGAGCGCATGACTGCCTAGTCAAGACCCCCCCCCCCCCCCCCCTCCTTCAATGTTGCCTTCTCTTCGTGCTCATGCAGACCTGCCACCCCTCTCTCAAGACCACAGTGGCAGGAGGAGGCCAGGGATGAATGTGATGCCAGGCTGGGAAGAGCCCTGTAACTTTCCATCCCCGGCATCCTGCACGAGCCCAATGTCGGCGTAATCTCCCCTGAACGCTTTGGCTCAGTCGGCCTCTCAAACTGTAAGAGAAGGGGACACATTCACACCAGTGGCACCACAATCGGCTGCCTTTGACGTGTCCAACCTTTTAAAACCTTCATGGAGAAAAGAAAGCTACTGGCGAAACTATATTGTTTGCATTTGAATGGGATGTCAAATGCTAGCTAAGTACTTTCAGTTTCAGGTTTCGTTTTGAAGTTGTTCAACCAGACCAGCGAAAAAAGTAAATAAAGGGCTACATTTCCTCCTTTGCTTTGTGAAAGGCCTCCATAGAAGCTTTTTAGCTAAAGAACGTGGTAACAACCAGAAACCCTTTGAGTTATTCAGGCTGATTTTGTGCTGGGATGGTAAACATTCTTCGCCGTCCTGGTTTTTGTCAGCTGTTTAAACGCTTGTAGGATGCCAGCGCGGGTGTTTCTGCATCATTTATAGGACACAAGTGAATTCCCTGCCATCTCTAAAACCTCACCGCTGCTTTAAAAGTTCCCATCTCGCTTCTCCTCCTCACTTCCTCAGCAGTGACCTACTTCTCTGCTTCATTTCCCATCCCTTCATATTGGAGGGTAAAGATACATTTTGTGGTGAGACAGTTTTGCAGATGAACTACTTCATGCGTTCCTGGCTTTTTTTTTCTTTCTTCTCCTCCTGGTTCCGTGCAGCCTGTAGTCTGGATGTAATCGCGTTGTGTAAGCAGGCGCCTGTGAGGTCTGCAGTGTTGGCCTTTGTGTACATGTATGAGTAATCTCCCTCTGGCACAGGGCCATACGTAATGGACAGCCGTACAGCTGGGCGCAAGGGCTTCATTAGCACAGGCTCCTATCAGAAAGCCACAAGAATCGGCCACTTGTGACCTCTCTCTCACACACACACACACACACACACACTCTCACACACATACTCGCACACACACTCATACACGCACACATACTCACACACACTCTCATACAAACACTCACACCCCCTTGCTCTCAGGGCATTAGTGTCTACCCATCTACCCTCGTCCACAAACACTCCTCCCCAGTGTGCTCTCCGAACTGCTGGTGTGCTCTCCGATTTGCTGACCTCAATTGATTGGCACGTGTTTGACCCCTGCCAGTGGACCCTGCAGCCAGTTGCCAGTGTAGCAGGTCCCTAAGCAATCTGTTTGAACACTAAAAACGTAAAGGCACTGGGCAGGCTCGTCCCTTTGGCGTTCTGACCAACACACACATTCCTTCTCTTTGTATTTTATTGTTGGCATAAAATAATGCAATTTGAACTATACAATTTAGCTGAGTCCATTCTTCCTTTTGCTAAAACAGCTCTGACAACACACACACACCCATACACAATCACTCACACACACACACACACACACACACACCCATACACAATCACACACACACACACACACACACACAATCACACACACACACACACACACACACCCATACACAATCACACACACACACACACACACACAGCCCTATACACAATCACACACACACACACACTACTCTTTTGTGATGTCCCTTGTGATGTCTCTCCTCCTTTTGACCTTACCAGAGCCGTGGGTAAACATTTAGGATGCGTAAGCGAGTTGACATGAGTTGGTGGCTCATTAGCTGTGTTTGGAGGGCCTACACTGGTCCCCTGCACTGGCAACCTGTCCAGAATGCACTGTGTCAACACGAGAGAAGCCGGGGTGTGCTTTCCAGAAATGCGATTCAAATGCAATAATGCTGCCTTTGTTCCCCTTTTGTTTGTGAAGGGGAAAGGTTTGCCTATGTGGACTGAGCCATGAATCGAACGCTTGTTGTGAAATTGAGTGGAGGTTGGATGCGAGCGATTGGAAGAACAGCGCTTTGGGTATAATTTGCGATCATGGAAAACAAAGGACCACGCCTGGCCGATAGTTTGCCTCTTATGCAACTGAGAGAAACACGTGCGTGCGAGACCTCACTTTTCTTTTTTTTTTTTCACCCTTTGTCTCCTCTTTGTCCGGTTATTTACAAAATTCCGCAGAGCTTTAAGTGTTTTGCCCTCTTGAACCATCCCGATCGGACAGAGTGTTCCGTCTGGCAGGCATGCATTGTTTTGCTGTGTTTTCCCATTTTGCATGGCAACTGACCTTCCAATCACCAGCACCACCGGCCCCTCCTGTACATCTGTATCTTAAGCGCCCCATTACCAAAATGTTCTGTTCCCAGACGTCAAGCGCTTTTATAAATAGCACCTGACCTTCCCCACCGGCACCGGGGGTCTGTTACACAACGTGCAGAGAGACGCTGGGAGAGACGCTGAAGTGTTTTGTTATTGCAGCGCCTCGGCCCCCCTTCAGAAAGGCTTGGAGGGTTGGAGACAGGTGACCATCATTTTGTCAGAAAAGGTTCACACTGTGACTCATTTTCAGTGCCTGGCGGTGATGTCCTTTCTCCTTGCCTGTCGGTGATGGATATTTTGGTGATGTCCTTTCTCCTTGACCAGTTGCAGTATCCCCCCCCCCCCCCCCCCCCCCTTCATCCAGTTACGCTGTTACGAATCCGGTCACGTTTCAGCTATAAATCTATTTATTTAATAGCTACTAAACCATTAATGATGGGATAGATCAAGGAAGTCGAGCATAAATCATGAAACGGTTCTTGTATTTTGCGTTTAATAGGAAAAAGAGAGTGTCATTGATTCTGTCACCCATACATCAATAGAAGCAACTATTGAAATACTATCATCGTACAAAATTCTTGCAAAGATTGTACCACTTAACCAAATACCCTTAGGCAAGCTATCGGAGTCAGGCTAGAAAATCTGGCTGCTCTACATCACAGAGATGAGTTTGTGCATCTCTAATTGGCGCACTTCTAATTAGCCTGGCTGTCAGTCTCCTCAAGCTGTTATACGTCCTCTCTTCATGGTGTGATGAGAGGCATTCATGTGAAATGGAAGATCTCATCACAGAAATGCGCAGCCCGGAGCCCTGAAGAGATGGATGAGATTTATTGGTTTTATAGGAAATCAGGAAATCATAAAATGCTCGTAAACATGCTGTGTTGGGTGAGTCAGACTTGTTCAGCTTTTCCTATTAATGATCCAAGCCTCAATTTGGAAACACAATTTGGATTTGGATGAGTGTGCTTACTCCCCTTCTGTGCTAACCATGAAGCTTTCATTCCAGAATCCCATAGTGCCAGTACTGTGCCATGATTATGCCGTTATGCGAAGGATTTGACCTGAACCCATTTGATCAGCTGACAAAGTTCAGTTGGGTCCACCAGTTGTCTTAACTGATTCCATCACTCGGTCTGGACAGTCGGCGATCCACACACGCCCTGCAGTCCCCCATCACTCACTGTGTTACTCTCAGACTGCTGTTTTATGTAATGTCAATCCAGCATCTCCCACCACTCCATCATTCAAATCCCATTTGTGGATTAGTACCCACTGATTGCGCCCTTACATCAGATCATTTAATGACTACTGTGTCCATGCCTTAGGATGGTGTTCACAGTACATATAGAGAAGACTGACTGACTTACTGACTGACTGATCTCAGTTCAGATGTGATGCACAAAGGAGATGGGAGAGACTGCCGTGGCGTCGGCCACATGGCTGATCCCGTCACAGTGTAAATGCCTCTGGCCGATGCTGATAAGTTGATTTTAATTAGCCGGGCCTGTGGGTGATTTGTGCACGGCTGCCATGTCCCATCCCCCAGGCAACGTGACTGCGGCATAAACAGCTGCCCCCGGCACATGGGTGGATGTGAGTGCCTGTGCCGTGCACGGTGTTGGTTCGACACCATGTGTGTCAAGAGCCAGGTTTATGCTTACCTTACTAACTCATGCTAATCTACGTGTGTGTGTGAGCGCATTTATCAGTTGTGTGTCTGCTTTGTTGTGTGTTTGTGGGTTACCGCTCTCTGTGTTAGACTCAGGGACATGGTAACATTGACATTGGATGTGTGAAGACTGTCAGCGTGTGTTATTGTGGTGTCTGTGATGGGAACCATAAATAGAGCAGCTTGCGGTGTCGGCACAGCAGTCGGGACATGAAGCGGAGCTGCCTGACCTTGGCTGAGGCTCCCCCGGCTCTGTAACGGATGGCCACTGCAGTCATTCCCCTTCCTGTCCGAGGAGCCTCTCCCTCATTGACTAAGTGAGTTAAGCTCAGGGTCAGGTCACTCATTACCCTCATTAGCTCTCAAATCAGGCTGATTCTCCTTTCTCCTCAGAGAGGAAGGGGGCGAAAAGAGTTCCTCTTTTTAATGCGACAATATGCAACAATTTGACACTTCTTGAAGCCTATTTTTATAGGCAACTAGTTTGAAAATCATCTTCAAATGAATTTTGATCATATATGGTCTTGTGAAGGACAGATAAACACACCTGGTTTATGCACTATGTAGTTCGTTCTGTGGTCTGGCACAGAGCACCGTCTGAAAATATGAGAAAAGCTTTCACCGCAGGACATAGCCAGCTATGCCACCGAACAACACCGTTCCAGCATGTTAGCAATTTTCTGTCAGACCCGACCGGCTTGTGTTTTTTTGCATTCCTTTTAGGGAAGTTGGCGTGCTTTAGACCAAAACTCCTTACTTAGCTTTTAAATCTGCCCAGTGTTTCGCACGGGAGTGCTGCTCTAGGCTTTTGTGTGAATTTTTCCAGCACTGCACTTTCAAAGCCCCTAAACGAATCACGCTTGAATCTCTCAAGCCATTGCTTCAATCTGGAGCCGATGCGAGCTGAGCCCGAGTGTATCCCGTCTCCATGGCGATCTTTTGGGGGCCTTTGACAAAAACATCTGAATTCTCTTAGAAAAAGGGGTCTGTTTTGCTGTAAGGCTCTTCAAGGCTCCTGGTCAACAGCAGACCTGAGAGAGAGAGAGAGAGAGAGAGAGAGAGAGAGAGAGAGAGAGAGAGAGAGAGAGAGAGAGAGAGAGAGAGAGAGAGAGAGAGAGAGAGAGAGAGAGAGAGAGAGAGAGAGAGAGAGAGAGAGAGAGAGAGAGAGAGAGAGAGAGAGAGAGAGAGAGAGAGAGAGAGAGATCTTTGTCCTGCTTAAGGGTTACTAGTGTAAAGGAATTAGTTGGCCCTCGTCCCACTATACTGTCGGTACTCCACACAGGCACCACTCCTGTGAGTGTGAATCACCTGCACTGACCGCTATCGCATCTAGGATCCCTTTCCAGCGATGTATTCCATTTGAAATGGAACAATAGGATCTCCTTGATTCAATTAAACTGATAGCTAAAGAGCTAATAAACTCGGGGTCAGTGTAATTATTCCGTAATTCAATATTGACTGCCCTACTTTGTTTGGAGTGGCTAGGTCTTGCACTCATTTGGGATGGGCATTGTCTGGAGAGCAGTTGGTTTTCATGATGGCATGTTTTGGCAGCTGATTGTGTCTATTTGGTGTGCATGTGGGAACCACCGGAGTGAAACGCCTTGGCGCCGCACGTGATGGCGTTGCCTCAAGGCTTTTATTGAGATTGTTATTAACCAACACGCACGCTCTGAGGCGAAGCCTTTGCCAAGACTGTCGCTTTGTTTTGGTGTGAGGTAGTCTGTTTTTGACTAGGGACTCGCTTGATCTCCGTTGGAAACTATTTGCATTTGGCTCCAGAGCTCTGATTCATTCGGCCGTTACGCTCCCACTTGCTGACAACGCCCTGATACTGCACTGTGAAGAAATGACATTTAGACAAGAAGTAATTCCTACGGAGAGGTTTTGTAATAACTGAGGGAAATGTTTGGCATCTCTGGTACCAGTTAGCAATCACAGGTCCTACACACCTCTGTGATGGCTTACTGGATCCGGATTAGTTGTTCAGGTAATTTCCTACAAGGAAGCACTATAAGTAAAGTGATTGACAGGGAAGTAAAGTAAGTTCTGTATCTGGAAGTTGAGGTAAAATCGCCACACGGAAGCCCAAGTGAGTGTCGTATTTCAAACAGGCAGGCTGCAGGTTAAGTTATCATGTGTGTTTGTGTTGCTTTCTACCCCTAACTCTTTTAGCTGCTCTGTTTGTTATAATTTATTGTCCCGGACGGGGTACTTGATGTTTGTGGAAAGATGTTTACCAGGCTCGTGCTAGGCAGGAGTTTTAAAAAAAATTTTTTTTTATATAAACCGTCCATTATTACTGACGTTTTGGGAAGTGGCCTTTTTTTACTTTCCAGAGCGGAGCGCCTAGCACTGAAAAGAGCCCAGCTCAGCAGCAAGTGGATAGCTCTCTCTCTCTCACTCACTCACTCACTCGCACACACACACACACACACACACACACACACTCACTGTGATCTGGGTCACAGAAAACATCGGGACATTGATCCATGTCTGTCCTGGTTTGATCACACGTTTTTGGCCCAGATCTGTTGACATTGTTTTGGGCTGTTGTTATCGCTGTTGTCATCATTGTTTTTCTTCTGATGTGTCTTTGGCCTTATCTCGTCTGGTGCAGTTTCAACACACACACACACACACACACACTGCTCAGTTTACAGATGAAGTACATTGTGGCATTCTTCCGACAGTGAAATCCAGGCTACTTTTGGCCGCCCTGTGCGTGTGTGTGTACACACCTAACTTGGTTCAGATGAGTTAAGTCCTGGTTGGCCTGCTCTGACCGATGCTTCCCTTGTTCAACCAGATGTCGCGTGTAATATCTGCAGTTTGCGTGCATCTGTGCGCATGGCTTCAGGCCCCCCCCCCCCCCTTTCCTCAGTACAGGCTGTCCACACACGCATGAGCTGAGTGCTTTCATATCAAAAGCATTTCTCTGTCTTTCTCAGACCAAGTGATCGCAGTATGCTCGGTGACCTTGTGTTGCCTGGGCTGATGACTGAATGTTCATTTATGTGATGTGTGTGTATATGTATACACACACACACACACACACACACACACACACACACACTCTCATGCACTGCTTTGCATTTATACAGTAAGCTGGAGAAACCCATTTTGGCAAGCTGAAGAAGATTGAAATATAATGCCATAAGTAAGCAAATAGGCCAGCGCCCAAGATTACATGGGGATTTGGAAATGGGAACACCACCCCACCCAACCCCACGGCACTCCTCCCTCTATTAGCCAAATGGCTGATCTCAGGTCAGGTGCTCCTCCGCCTGTGCTGGTATCTGGCCTGTGCGGAGTCAGTCCTCCTCTTCCTGTGCTGGTATCTGGCCTGTGCGGAGTCCGTCCTCATCCTCCTGTGCTGGTATCTGGCCTGTGCGGAGTCCGTCCTCCTCCTCCTGTGCTGGTATCTGGCCTGTGCGGAGTCCGTCCTCCTCCTCCTGTGCTGGTATCTGGCCTGTGCGGAGTCCGTCCTCATCCTCCTGTGCTGGTATCTGGCCTGTGCGGAGTCCGTCCTCCTCCTCCTGTGCTGGTATCTGGCCTGTGCGGAGTCCGTCCTCCTCCGCCTGTGCTGGTATCTGGCCTGTGCGGAGTCCGTCCTCCTCCTCCTGTGCTGGTATCTGGCCTGTGCGGAGTCCGTCCTCCTCCTCCTGTGCTGGTATCTGGCCTGTGCGGAGCCAGTCCTCCTCCTCCTGTGCTGGTATCTGGCCTGTGCGGAGTTCGTCCTCATCCGCCTGTGCTGGTATCTGGCCTGTGCGGAGTCAGTCCTCATCCTCCTGTGCTGGTATCTGGCCTGTGCGGAGTCCGTCCTCATCCGCCTGTGCTGGTATCTGGCCTGTGCGGAGTCCGTCCTCATCCGCCTGTGCTGGTATCTGGCCTGTGCGGAGTCCGTCCTCATCCGCCTGTGCTGGTATCTGGCCTGTGCGGAGTCCGTCCTCCTCCTCCTGTGCTGGTATCTGGCCTGTGCGGAGTCCGTCCTCCTCCTCCTGTGCTGGTATCTGGCCTGTGCGGAGTCCGTCCTCATCCTCCTGTGCTGGTATCTGGCCTGTGCGGAGTCCGTCCTCATCCGCCTGTGCTGGTATCTGGCCTGTGCGGAGTCCGTCCTCATCCGCCTGTGCTGGTATCTGGCGTGTGGGGAGTCCGTCCTCCTCCTCCTGTGCTGGTATCTGGCCTGTGCGGAGTCCGTCCTCATCCGCCTGTGCTGGTATCTGGCCTGTGCGGAGTCCGTCCTCATCCGCCTGTGCTGGTATCTGGCCTGTGCGGAGTCCGTCCTCATCCTCCTGTGCTGGTATCTGGCCTGTGCGGAGTCCGTCCTCACTGCGCTGAGGCAGCCGTGCTCCTCGGGGACCAGAATTTCATAAAATCGGATTGAGGCCAGTGAGTGATGAGGGCAGCGCTGTGGCTCCTCTGCTGCTGCTGCTGCTGCGGGTCCTGTGCTAGAGGCTTTGAACACACACACACACACACACACACACACACACAAAACACACACACACACAAACCAAAGTCTGCACAGTGGGGTCTAAACATTCCACATACAGCAGCTATATGCATCATATATGAAAACAAACACCACCAACTGTGTCATTTTCGCTCTAGTACGGCATATAATGTTTTATCACTGCTATGTGCATTACCCCCCCCCCTCCACACACACACACACACACACCCTCTTTGTAGCCGAGGCCACTCTTCAGCCCACCCCCACCCTCCTTGTGTCCTCCATCAGTCTGTCTGTCAGGGCCTGGGGAGATAGACCAGTGCCTTCTGTTTTCTGCCTTGAGACCTCAGTGCTCCCTTTTTTTTTTTTTTTACATTATCAGTCAAATAAAAAGTAGAAGAATTTTGAGGCAGAGTCTGTACTGGTTGTTATACAATTGGTATGAAAGTGGATATTCTAAGAAGAAGTTCTCTTGTAATCTCACTGACATTTTGGTGTTCCTCTTTCTTTCTCTTGAGGTTTTTCAGGGGAAACTGTTATCGTTTTTAATGTCTCTCTCTCTCTCATCCCTCTCATTCCTCCCTCTCTCTCTCTCTCTCTCTCTCTCCTCTCTCATTCCTCTCTCTCTCTCAGGCGTATGAGCGGCGGTTCCCTACCTGCCCGCTGATCCCCATGTTCGTGGGCAGCGACGTGCTGAGCGAGGACCAGAGCGAGGACGGCTGCATGCACAACGTCGAGCGCCGCTGCAAGCTAGACGTGGACGCGCCGCGTCTGCTCAAGAGGGTACGACAACGCATCACATCACCAGCCATAACGCATCACAATCGCATGAGTAGGGTGTTACGTGTGAGACTTGTGGGTTCTAGATGGATGGTGATGGTGTATTTTAAACGTATGCGTTATGGCTGGTGATGTGATGCATAATGTTAAGATCTTAACCCTGTGTATTTTAAAACGTATGCGTTATGGCTGGTGATGTGATGCATAATGTTAAGATCTTAACCCTGTGTATTTTAAACGTATGCGTTATGGCTGGTGATGTGATTGTGACAGACCTATCTACTGTGTCAGTCACTAGAGGGTACTGGTGAACCGGCCCTTTAAATGACATGTCCCCAGAGGTGCGCTGCACAGCTGTGTGTGATGAGCTGCTTGTTTTGTCTGTGGTTGGCCACAGATTGCCGGGGTGGATTACGTGTACTTCAACCAGAAGAACTCCCTGAACCGCCTCCAGAGGACCCTGCACATCGAGTCCCACAACGAGACCTTCTCCAACAGGGTCATCATCAGTGAAGAATGCTGCTACTCCGTGAGTGCTCACAGGAAAACACGCACAAAACAAAACAAAGTTTCCAAATATACACACTTGTGTAATATACACACTGCATACTCTTACACAAGTGCAACATCCGCTTCTGCCCTCTGTATTAGCTCTGTCCTCTCCCATGCATCCAATTAATATACATGTATCCAGTTTGTATTGAAATTATGCACTAAAAACTAGCACCAGCATGTCTTGATGTTTCACGCACACACGCACACGCACACGCACACACACACACACACACACACACACACACACACACACACACACACACACACACACACACACACACACACACACACACACACACACACACACACACACACACAGATGTCTGGAATGGTGCCTCCTCCACCGCTGCATACACCATCAGCAAACTCTCCAGGCCTCAGCCCCTCCCCGCTGGCTGCCCATAAATCACTGCTGGAGCGTGAGCTGCTGACAGCCTCCACGTGTCAAGACCAGACCCCCCCCCCCCCCTCCCCTCCCACAACCCTCTCAAACACACACACCACCCCCTATCACAAGCCTCACAAATCCCTTAACCTCCTTACCCCCTCTGTGGACCACAGACCCCCCCCCCAAAACAGAGTGCAGTTGAGCGAGGGGCTCTGCTCCGGGCCCGCAGCCTTGGCCCCGTTCCCCGGCGCTGGAGCCGGGCCGGGGCTCCTCAGCTGGATGAATAATTGAAGGCTCCTGGCTGCTCCAGTGTGTTGCTGCTGAGGCAGCCAGCAGAGCAGGCTTTCAGCCCAGAGGAGTCATAGCGTTGGCCTGCCTGGGCTCCCTGCTGTTTCAGGTGTGGGAGGGAGGGAGGGAGGGAGGGAGGGGCGACCCCCTTATTATCTGACCTGAGATCAGGTCTCTGCTGCTTCCATTGTGAAGGCGACGGGGCAGGCGGGACCTGGGAAGCTGATCCCCAGTCAGTGTGAGGTCATGCGCTCCACACGAGGGAGCGGTCCCAGAATGGGGGCACAGCACTCACGGAACTAGGGTAGTGTTAATGAGGTCACCGCCTTTTTAGATATTTAAAATTGTATTTAGTATTACGCCATTTCCCGAAAAAAAAAAAATCTCCAACACACACTAAGGGAGAGCGAAGAGGACCGAGAGAGTTTAACATTTCTCTCCTCCTCCTTTAGTTCCCGCTCCTCCCTCCGAGAGTGGTTCACCGCAGTGCGTTTGCTTCCTGCCTGTGGAGATGATGTGTCGGTTCTCTCCTGATCTGAGCACTCACCCGCTCTACTCTCAATCAATTCTGCCCAGCTGGGCTCTTTTTCTCAGACGGGTCAGTGGGAGTGAAGAGTAATCACTGCCCCCCACATGAGCCCAATAACTCCACACCTGCCTCAGGACACTAACCTGCCACTAT
Source organism: Clupea harengus (assembly GCF_900700415.2). Taxonomy (NCBI): domain Eukaryota; kingdom Metazoa; phylum Chordata; class Actinopteri; order Clupeiformes; family Clupeidae; genus Clupea; species Clupea harengus. The sequence continues at coordinate 5,430,593 of NC_045177.1, forward strand.
CCCCTTCGCTGGACACTTCCTCTTCCACGCAGATGAGCTTGCAGTCAGTAGTTTTCCGGCCCAAGCGGCTGACTCAGGATCAGCTTATTCCAGTGCATGTTGCCCTTCCCCTGGGATGGACTCTGGTGGCAGACTGGTCCTTGGTCAGCTGCTATGAGCCGGCCTCTTTGCTCTCCACTAATATTGACCATCTGAGCAGATCACTGCCCCCATATCAGTAGTGTCTCTAGTAACTCTACACCTGCGTCAGGCTGCAACCTAGTGAAGGGTATAGATATAAGTTAATGACTACCGTACCCTATTTAGTCTTGTCAGTTTAAAAAAAACAAAAAAATGCTTTGGTAAATACAAAACCTACTCCCTGTTGGCCAGCTGCGATGAGACCACACACACACACACACACACACACACACACACACACACTGTTCCAGTAAATGGTCTATTTGGCAAACACAAATATTTCCCGTCTTTGACTGGATGTAGTTTCCATGGTAATGGAACCTTTCTTTCTTTCTTTCTATCTTTTTTTTTTTTTTTTTTGACTGGCAGGTGCACCCGGAGAACGAGGAGTGGACCTGTTTCGAGCAGTCGGCCAGCCTGGACATCAAGTCCTTCTTTGGCTTCGAGAGCACGGTGGAGAAGATCGCCATGAAGCAGTACGCCAGCAGCATCAAGAAGGTCAGGACACACCTGGCACACTCGGGACACACCTGGCACACTCAGGACTTACCTGGCACACTCAGGACACACTCAGGACACACCTGGCACACTCAGGACTTACCTGGCACACTCAGGACACACTCAGGACACACTCAGGACACACCTGGCACAC